>NC_135863.1:17630778-17930778 GCF_031162955.1 Sander vitreus
TACACAAAAATATGAAAATCCATCTTCAAAGCAAAACAAACTCTTGAAAAAAAAGCGTGAGCTACAACAATAAAACCCAAGTTGTAAGAAACTGTAGTAGTGTTGTAGCTAAGACCAGGTCATCACCAAGACCAGAGTGTATCAAGACCGAGACAAGACCAAGACTATGAGGGTTTGAGACCAAATCAAGACCAAGACCACGGTAGGGCGAGACTGAGTCAAGACCAAGACCAGACCAATGGGAGTCCCACATTGCATGACACGATAACATGTTAACGACGATTTGGCTGACATCTCCCAAACAGCCAGAGCTGCTTCTCCTGTCTCCCACATTCACTTTCTTGGGAGTTTGTGTTAAGGGGGCGGGGAGAGGGGGTTAACGGTAACAAATTTCAAACTAGAAATTAGTCAAATTATTGGTTGCATTTGAAGCAGGAAGTTTTAAATCCAATCACAGTAATTATGTTAACACATAAAGCAGACAATGCACATGCAATTTAGTGATATCCCTGCAGTTGTGGTCACGAGTCCTCTTTATCTGAGACCAAGACAAGACAGAGTAAAAATGTGGTTGATTCCGTGGTCTCGAGACCAAGACCTTTTTTGCAGGGTGATACCACTCTCATATCTGTCCATTAAATGTGAGGCTAAAGCCAGTTAGCATATAGTCTAACATAAAGACTAGAAACAGGAAATGGCTAGCTGGGCTCTGTCCAAAGGTAATCTGTAATTTTTACACTTTGGGGTTTTTGTATGGATTAAACAAACAAGATGTGTGTCAATTACTGACTTTAGGGATGTGCTGGCAGTTTCCCCCCCTGTATCCAGTCTTCATGCTAAGCTAATCAAATCAGCTGCTGTCTGTAGCTTCATATTTAACACACAAACATTAGGTATTAATCTTCTCATCTAACTCTCGGCAAGAAAGCAAGTGTATTCTAAAATGTCCAAATATTCCTGAAAGTGGAAGTATTCACTTATAAATTGATGATTATATAGAATATTTAACATGAAATAGGCTACTATATCTCTGTTAGCTTTACTGTAAAAGTCAAGTGGTCAAGTAGCTTTATTGTCATTGTATAAAATGAGACAGTGAAGCAGCTCCCTAAATCATGTAGTGCAAAATATAATAAGAGATAGAACAGATAAAAAATAAATAAAACCACAACTGATGGCAGCAACCAATCACAGTGCCTCTGAACTACCAAACAAGCGAATACTTGGAACTGCGATGAAAGCCAGATTTTCTCCAGTGAGGGATAGGGCCTTAACAGTTTTCAAGGCAAGCGTCTGTGTGATTGTTAAGTTTGTGTGTGAGTGTGTGCCTACTGATAGGAGCATGTGGCAGACGTCATTGTTTGTGTGTGAATGTGTGTTTGGCGTGCCGGACCATTGTTGGAAAGCAGAGCGAGGATCCTAGAAGCTGTTGGAAGGAGATGATTGGCTTCAGAACACGGTGGCCCCTCTGTGACAGATGGTTTGGGTGCTGGGCTTGCAGTGCCGAAATCACCCACTCACACATATGTGGACTCGCACAACCTTGCACGTACACACACATTCAGGAAGGCATGTAAAATGTCTGTACATGCACTGACATACAGTACCCATGTGAAAACACGTACAAAGAGTGTGTGGTCTTTATTTATGTGTATATTTGGTAATAACTTCAGACTAGCCAATCAGGAACATTGTATATTTACAAAAGCCTTCAAATGCATAAGCACATAATAATGACATTCAAACCGGCAGGCAAATAAACTGACACACAGCCTGACAGTAAGACAGATGCACAGACAAACACTCAGGCAGACGGGCATGCATTTGGAAAATGGCATGAAAACAATATGTGCTCTAACCAGTGCCAGTGTTTTGGTTTTACTGGGGGTTTGCAGCCTTGGGTTGAACACAGTGAAGCTTTGCTGTGTGTCTCTCTGAACAAACAGGAGGGGATCTGGTGCCTGCTGCTTCTGCTAGCCAATACTGCTCTCACTGTCACCGCCACCATCATCACAGCCATCAGCGTCGTAGCAATAAATAACACCACTGTGCATGCCATAGAAGTGCACTGCATGCTGTTACCAATGCCAAAAATTAAACATCCAGGCAGAGCTGGTGAAACAGTCAGACAGCGACAGAGTTAGCACAGGCATGTGTATTCATGAGGGGCAATGCGTATGTATTTATAATCTGGAGCCGTGGCATGCACAGAAATTGTGAGGGGCTGTGGCTCAATTATAAACAGAGCAATCCTCGAGATTATGTCAATGCAAATCACAAAGAATCAGTGACAAGGCACAGCCATGGTAGTCCCCAAAACCCATGGAGAACATGCTTGACTTAAAAGACTGGACCAAGGAAATGTAATTGCTAACACAATTATGTTAACTGGCAGTTTGTTGTAGTCTAGGAAGTGCTATGCTCTTGTACCACGCAGAAGTCGTAAAAGAGGTGGACGGGGTGATGTCTGCATACAAAACGCAGGAGCCGAGGGTTCACGTCCTGCTTCCCGCATATGGTTAGGTCCAGGCCTACAGTAGCTACTAAAACATTTTGGTTAAGGCTGTAGAAAGATTGTGGTTTTGGTCCCATGTTGAAAAAGTAAACATGTCTTTAATTTCAAGTCAGCATTTACAGATATTGTAGGGAAAACAAATAAAATGCATTGTACCAATACAACAGTGTAAAAATACTCTATTACAAGTAAAAGGCCTTACTTAAATAAAAGTACAGAAGTATTATGAGGGTAATTTACTTAAACGTACAATATGTAATTTTCTGCTGCTAGGGGTCTCTCAAATAAAACAGTGGATGTAAATGGATGTTGTGAAGTTGCGTGGGATTATGGGAGTTGTAGTTTTCAATGTTAAACACCATTGCAGGATAAAATGTATCTGTTCATGGACAGTTTATCCATTCAGGTTTTATTCATGTTACATTTAGTCAATTTATTCTAATGAAATAGCTGCAGTTTCCCCCACATAATTACGTTTTCCTTGATTCGATTTGTATTGGTAGCTGACCAGTTAGTGAGCAAGCAAGCTAACGTTAGCAAGCAGCTAAAAACCACAATATCACAATATATTTCATGTCAGTGTCACCTTTTGGATGTTTTCAGCACGGGGTGGAAAGGAGTTTGTTGTAACGTTACTCAACGATGCTGTGAGACTTATTTCACGGTGGGGGTGGCTGGTGGAATCTCCGGAGATGGTTATGGGAATGTAGGAGATGACTAGCTGATGGCCGGTGTAATGACAAAAATCTCCAAGCTGCCCGGAATTGTCTTCCCCTTCACTTTTTTCTAATCTTGGTCCTTAAACGAAGCTGTTTTCGACGCAGGACAGTCACATTTCGTCAGCTAAATTGAACTGTAAAGACAGTTAAACGAATGGGGGGAGAATATCAGCAGAAATTTAATGCAGAAATATTACATATTAATAAAAGTTACTTTCTGCAGAAGCATTATATATGACATTACCCAGATTGTTAATACATAATGTGTAAGCAGCATTTTACAGTTGTAGCTGGTTAAGGTGGAATTACTGTATACAATTTAATGTTGGTAGTTTATTTCCGGGGTCACCAAACTAGGGGTCAGAACCCTCAAAAAAGTCACAGAATAAATCTGAGAGATTAATAAGAGAGGAAAGAAGGAAACACTGTTACTGTTTATTTAAACACATTTAAATCAATCCACGAGATAAATTTAAGAAGGGAAATGATCTCATGATCTCAACAACTCAGACATCAGAAAGTTTGGGAAACACTGGGGTAATTTAGGTTTAAAAAAAGAAAATCTTACTCTGAAAAGTAACTGCAGCTGTCAAATGACTGTAGTGGAGTAAAAAGTACAACATTTAACTGTGAAATGTAGTGGAGTTGAAGTATGAAGGAGCATAGATTTGAAAAACTCGAGTAATATGCAACTACCTTGTAAAAGTACAGTACTGGTACAAATCTTACACTCCACCAGTGGTTTGTTCATGGAGCTGCTATGCATTTTGGTAGATTAATCCAATATTAAAACTTTGATGAACCATTGTTCATGACTCAACTTGGTTATGACTGCAGAGTAAATCACTTGCATAATGATGCATGTTTTGTGCTTATTCAAGGTGTGGAGAGGAAAAGTGCTGAGTTCCTCTTCTACTCGGTCTCTGAAAAAATGCAAACTGACAATGAAGACAATTATGTAATTGTGTGTTGAGCGGGAGATTAACAGGTTTTCTTCACACTATAAGAACACTTGAAGTTGTGCTCTTCTGTCTGCTTTATATTCAGTTCCCCTGCTATCAAGTGTAACTTTAGCATGTTTGCCAATCACTGTCTCTGCTGAAGACAATATAGCTCCCCTTGCCTCAGAAAGTGGCCAATGTGTCACCATCTTTGCAATCATTGCCATCACCACCATTATCACAGCCATCAGCGTCACAGAAAAAAACAACACTGCATTTGCCGAAACAACTCCCTATAAACAATACCTTTGTATTTGCACACTGCCAACAACTGCTATCATCATTACTGATCTGGAATCTGTTGTCAACAGTCACAGACATCTGAGCTGTGAAAGCTGCCTGTCATTGCTGAAGCTGCTGAAGGGATGCTGGGAATGCCAACATCGCAATCTTTACATTCACGGCCAAAACTAGCAGTAAACATGAGTGCCAATTCACCACTGCAGCTGTGAACTGTAGTGAACTGGTAGTGTAAAAAGAGAGTGAACATGAGCAGGAAAGAGTTGAGGATGTCATCACTACTTCCAGTATCTGTCCTGGCAGTTTGCTTTATTAGGAAATCACACTGTGACTGGAGAATGCCCTCATCATGACAAGAATCTACCCCGATGAAGTGCCCTTGAGAAAGACATTTAATCACCCCCAGCTCCAGGCAGAGCTGCTCTGCAACTGTGAGTCTGTTCCCTGACTTCCCTTTGCAACAGAGTGAAAAGAGAATTTCTCTACCAGGTATTATCATGTAAATAAAACAACAAAAATAATGAATAATTTGTAAAAAGTAAAAACACAGTTTTGGGGGGACTGAAATAAAACTGTTACCTGCATGCAAATTAATCCAAGAGATGTTTGTAAAGACTTTGGTGCTATCGTATAGATCATGCATCCCAAACTTGTTATACCTCTGCCCTCAGATCAAATGAACCCTGTGGTTTCGTCTTTAACATTGCAAGGGTCACTTTGTGTGAGAGCGAATGGTTGGTGCATCAAACCAAACTGAGACAGACTTAGATGTTCCCACGAGACAACGTACATTATTTACACACCATCTGCTGGTCCAGTCATCAGTGGAGGAAGTGCTGTCCTGTTTGTCTCTGCTGCATAATGTACAAAACAGCTTAGTTAATTTGACGTTGCCATTTGGCGCATGCAAATGAGGAGGGCAAGCAAGGCCAGTCTAAAATATTAGAATATTTGTAACATTGGTATTCTGTCAGTTTTTAAATCTTCAATTGGCATACATTTGGCAACTTGATCTTTTAAATTATGATTATAATGCATATTTATAACGTTGTCTTGTTTCATCTGACACACACACCAGACACACGAACACACAGAGCTCATTCTGACTGCAACAATCATTCTGCACACACATACTGGAATTGTTCTTTGAACAACAACATTTTCAAGCTTTTTGGTCTAAACGACATACCCAAATTAAAAGTGGTACAGCTCCCATATACTTTGACACTCAGGGATGTGCCTGGTATCATTGGAAAGGTAACACTCAAGTTTTTGTTACAAGTGTCAGGGTGATTCTAGGCCTTACTAGAGGAGTTGCAGAGGCTAGAATGGAGGGTTTTTATTTCCGTCCAAGTCATACATCTGTAAAATTATTAAAATACACTGCTGTAAACACATCTAGTGAGTTACAGACAACCCGATGTCATAGCCACATGTCTCAGCTTACTACAGAAAAAATCCAGAAGCCAAAAGACTCAAAAATGGATTTTATAAGAATTGTTTTTCTACATGTCTGTGTGTTTTTCTGATTTCCATTTGAAAAGTGCAAAGAAAATAAAACCCTTCTCAAATACACAAACACACCCACATCAATCATACACATATTTGAAATAACTATATACATAAATGTATAGAAATAAGTAATTATACATTGCACAGGGTGCCATATGCTTATAGAAGGCCCTGTTTTTGCTTTGACACAGCTCCAGCCATTACAGGGTTAAAATTTCAGGGGCAAATGTGATATCTATCTTCTTGTCTGCTCATTGGCTAAAAATGTGGTCTTATAGCATTTAAATCTAACTGGTCCGAGCAAATGTCGATCGTTTGCACGTGGGCTCACATTGCTTCAGAGGACTCTTCAGCTTTCCATTGGTGTATCACAGGCAAACCTGCACCGATTGGCTTATACCAGGTATCTATGGAAACCTTAGAAGTCGGAGAATAGAATGATGCCCACATCAGTGGTAGGACGCTCAGGAGAGACGCGAGGAAGCAATACAAATACGGAAATGAAAAACAGTTTAGCGATTTTCCGTTGTGATTCGGCCAGAAACGTCAAGTGTGAGGCGAACAGCTCGTTTTTGGATATAATGGCTTGGATATTCCATTTCCTTGGACTCTTGGGGATTTAAGAAAAAAAAGTTTTGGGCAAAAAATCCCCGCAGTGGCTAAAGGGACAAGGAAAAAGGTAGGGATGCACTAGACACGGCTGCGCTGTTTACACTGTATTGTTTTATTTTCTATAACTTTGTAGCAGTTGTGTAACTGCTATAAATCCTCTTATACTTTGTGTGTGGGCTTAATGGAATCATGAGACTAAGCTTTCAATTAGTGTGTCGCATGGCTGTATATTTTGAAGATTTAATGCTTTAAAGTTATAAAAACGTTTGGAGGTTACAGCGACGCCACAGCCACAAGGTGTACCATACACGGTACAGTGAAAAAAGATCACAATAAATATTTAAGTTTATATTAGGCTTACTTACAACTTTATAAGAGGCTATAGACCAAAATACTTGTGTATGGATATGTATTTCTGACATACAGTAATGATGCGGCTGTTGGTTGGTAACTTGTTTAGAAAGAAGCTCTCATTTTATATAGCGAGTGCACCGTCACTGTACAATGTGTAACAATGTTAAACTCAGTCAGCAATTTATAAAACTATATTTACCTCAGATGACCATAGTCAACAACAGTATTACAATGCTTCAGAATACAGTATCTTTCATTTAGTGTCATGACATCGCAAATAAACCTTTTCCATAGTTAAGGCACGGGTATGTCTGTACATTTCAGACATAGTTCAAGGCTAACACACTAACCACATAACAATACTAATCATCTTTACTCAGAACCACTTAAGAACAACAGTCCAATAAACTTAGTAAGGAAAGTAAGGAAATTTGTGTTTGATAGATTATTTCTCTGTGGTAACAATGCTTTTTGGCAATAAATCTTATACCGTTGGAAAGCCTATTTAGTTCTCTTTCAAATGTTGCCCCATTTGTAAGGAACATGCAAAGTGTGGAGAAGACGTGGAGAACGCTATGCTGATTGCTGCACCAATAGAGTAACACCTTTTGGTGGAGGCAGTGTGATGGTGTGGGGCGGCATCTCCCTCACTGGAAAAACAAGGCTTGTCATCATTGGAGGCAATCTCAATGCAGAGAGATATAGAGATGAGATTCTGAAACCAGTGGCAATCCCATATCTCCACAGTCTGGGACCGAACTCTATCCTCCAAGATGCCAACACAACCACCTTGGCTGACTTGCGACAAGTGCTGGTTGAAGAATGTAGGTATACTCAGCGCTGCTGCTCATCCCACAAATGAATGTTCCTTATAAATGGGGCAACATTTGAAAGAGAACTAAACAGGCTTTCCAACGGTATAAGATGTATTGCCAAAAGCATTGTTACCACAGAGAAATGATCTACCAAACGCAAATTTTACAGTGGGGAGAACAAGTATTTGATACACTGCCGATTTTGCAGGTTTTCCCACTTACAAAGCACGTAGAAGTCTGTACACATTGACATTGACACATTCACATTGTATGATTTTTAAGTAATTAATTTGCATTTTATTGCATGATATAAGTATTTGATACATCAGAAAAGCAGAACTTAATATTTGGTACAGAAACCTTTGTTTGCAATTACAGAGATCATACGTTTCCTGTAGTTCTTGACCAGGTTGGCACACACTGCAGCAGGGATTTTGGCCCACTCCTCCATACAGACCTTCTCCAGATCCTTTAGGTTTCGGGGCTGTCGCTGGGCAATACGGACTTTCAGCTCCTTCCAAAGATTTTCTATTGGGTTCAGATCTGGAGACTGGCTAGGCCACTCCAGAACCTTGAGATGCTTCTTACGGAGCCACTCCTTAGTTGCCCTGGCTGTGTGTTTCAGGTCGTTGTCATGCTGGAAGACCCAGCCACGACCCATCTTCAATGCTCTTACTGAGGGAAGGAGGTTGTTGGCCAAGATCTCGCGATACATGGCCCCATCCATCCTCCCCTCAATACGATGCAGTCATCCTGTCCCCTTTGCAGAAAAGCATCCCCAAAGAATGATGATTCCACCTCCATGCTTCACGGTTGGGATGGTGTTCTTGGGGTTGTACTCATCCTTCTTCTTCCTCCAAACACGCCGAGTGGAGTTTAGACCAAAAAGCTCTGTTTTTGTCTCATCAGACCACATGACCTTCTCCCATTCCTCCTCTGGATCATCCAGATGGTCATTGGCAAACTTCAGATGGGCCTGGACATGCACTGGCTTGAGCAGGGGGACCTTGCGTGCGCTGCAGGATTTTAATCCATGACGGCGTAGTATGTTACTAATGGTTTTCTTTGAGACTGTGGTCCCAGCTCTCTTCAGGTCATTGACCAGGTCCTGCCGTGTAGTTCTGGGCTGATCCCTCACCTTCCTCATGATCATTGATGCCCCACGAGGTGAGATCTTGCATGGAGCCCCAGGCCGAGGGAGATTGACCGTCATCTTGAACTTCTTCCATTTTCTAATAATTGCGCCAACAGTTGTTGCCTTCTCACCAAGCTGCTTGCCTATTGTCCTGTAGCCCATCCCAGCCTTGTGCATGTCTACAATTTCATCCCTGATGTCCTTACACAGCTCTCTGGTCTTGGCCATTGTGGAGAGGTTGGAGTCTGTTTGTGTGTGTGGACAGGTGTCTTTTATACAGGTAACAAATTAAAACAGGTGCAGTTAATACAGGTAATGAGTGGAGAACAGGACGGCTTCTTAAAGAAAAACTAACAGGTCTATGAGAGCCGGAATTCTTACTGGTTGGTAGGTGATCAAGAACTTATGTCATGCAATAAAATGCAAATTAATTATTTAAAAATCATGCAATGTGTACCTATGATAAAAATTAAAGACCTCTACATGCTTTGTAAGTAGGAAAACCTGCAAAATCGGCAGTGTATCAAATACTTGTCTCTCTCTCTCGCTCTCTCTCTCTATATCTATCTATCTATCTATCTATCTATCTATCTATATAAAGTTGTTCCCACTTTGGTCAGTCTTAGTTAAGCATCTCAACATAGCATCACTTTGGTGAATTGTGCATTGCTGTGATGCTACCACGTACATCACAACATGGCAACAGATTGTGTGTACAAGAAAACACTGCCCCTGAGCAAGAACAGTGTGATCCCATGGTGCTGGAAATCTTGCATTGAAATTAAGAGACTTCACAGGGGAGCAGATTGCAAGCAGAGCCTTCAGGGACTGAAACTTCCTGAATGGGATCCAGTGCTTTATTAGACCCTCGTGTCACTTGCTCTCCAAGGAAGTACCAGCATCGACCGTGCCATCACTGTTCACATAACTCATGTCGAAAAAAGCTTGTTAAACTGAGAGATACAAATCTACCAGTGCATTTTTATGCAGGCACACTTCAAGTGACCTCGGTAGAAACAACTTAAATTGGTAACAAATAATTACTAGTCTGAAGTAGGAAATCCTGAGAATGCTACAACAGCGTTGTGACAACCAACAGTTTAAATGTGATGTCATGAAAGAGAACGGATTAATTGTCAACAACATCAACATCAACAACAATGTAAAATGAAAGAGAACCAAAAGCAATGAGATGCAAATAGAACCACACCCAATATCATTCAATAACTGAAAAGTCTTGTATTTCTAATTTGGCTGAAGCTAACTACTGTAAACTAAAAAACTATGATTTTCACCACCTTTTTAGGAAAAGTTGTAATCTAACTAGTGCATCAGATTCACCAGGGTTTCTGCATTGTATTATAGAGGAGAGGTGGGTATATCCTAAAATAGACCACTTCCACTAACATCTTGAAAAAATACACTTTTATGATATAATTCTGGGAGTGGAGGAACTATTTCACACAGCAAATGTTATAGCTATTTTATTTGATTATTGTTACTCAAACTAGTAATAATACAGAAATTGATCATGAGGCAAGATGTGTCAGTATCTGGGTGGCCCATCAAGTCTTCTAAACAATGTCCTGAATTCAGTCAGTCAGTGCATAGTGAATTTATAAAATGCCAAAACGATAGGCTTTATTACGGGCAACACTATCAGTTACGAAGAGGAAGTGGAAATCAGCTTTCAGTTTCAAAGACTAACTTGAATAAACGGCGCACATATACACAGCAACATAACCCATTAAAACAGACAGACAGTCTATCAGGCTGATCAGTGTGTTAATGCCAAAACAGAAAGTGAAGTGGACTCCGCATTCATCTGAGTTAATAAATAACATGAAGTGAAGCTGAGAGTCTTTTGATTAGGCAGTGTGAAATCTCTAAAGTGGACAAAGAGGTGAATAGAGGTATCCCATTAATGTCAGAGTGTGTAGCAAGGAGAGCTAGAGGGCAACAACAGCTCCCCTACTGCACAGATTTGACTGCAGAAGATTTGTCAAAGACAAGTTGCTCCTTATGAAATAATATGCTTCCGACTGTGAGGCTCATGCTTGTCATTTGGCAGAACTGCCGTCTACATCATAGCACGGCAGGATGCTGACATTCACACCATGGAGCGAGTGTGATCAGCTCTCACCCAGGCAAATGAAAAGTGGTTTATATAGAAACTGAGAGGCAGCATCATATGGTTGCACCTGGTGACAGAATATGGTGAGAACTGAGCCATATTAAACCCAACAACTCTCCGTAACGAGAGCACTTTCACTTCCTTTGCAATTTAAACATCTTGTTTGCATGAGATATTTTTTGTGATTTCTTTTTTTCATGCTACATCTTGGTTTACCCACATTCTGAGTCACAGAAGTGTAAAACAGACATCTTTTATAACACCACATTAGAGATGAAATCAGCAGTTTATTGAACTATATTGCCTTTAAACCTCCAAGAAGTCAGTTCAAACGAGACTTGAGAGCACACGCTGACTCATGTCCTCCCCATCTGCTTTCTCCTTGATGAGAGAGAAGGATCATTAAGTTGCTAATAACGGGAATGGAAAGGCGAGTGGCTGAACATATCACAGCCTAACAACCATCATCTCCTCAACAACCGCTGTAATGCTCTCTGGTGTGATTTGGATTATAAAGGTGTAAGCTGGGTCATCATAACTCGACATTAATGAGTACATTGAGAACATTGGTCCTCATTCACCAATATCTTCCTAAGTTTTTTCTTAAATTTGTTCTTAAGAAAGTTCCTAAGAAAAGTCTACGTCTGATTAATGACTGAATTTTTCGCAGGTGTGTTCTTAGAATGATGAATCCTAATGTCTTCGTAATTTGAAAGCTTGTGCCCGTTGCTCCTACTTAGCATAGATAAACGCCCCGTTAATTCCCATAAAAGGCCATGAGATGGCAGGGCTGTGTGCACACTTAAGGCTCTGACAAACCAACCCGATGACCGACCGTCAGCAGAAAAGGCTGCTGTCGGACTGATCAGTCTCCCCGAGTTGGTCAAAAAAGTGCAACCAGTCAGTACCAAACAGACTCGGGTCACCGACCCCCCCCAGACTGTCCAACGGCTGATAATCGGGTTGGTGTGTCAGTGCCTTTAGAGAAATGTCAAAAGATGTGGTAAAGACTGTGGAGGCCTCGACTCAAAAAGAAAGAAAAACTTTAGTAGTTCTGAAGTGGAGGTACTGCTGCAAGAAGTTAGCACAAAACGAGACATCATATTTAGAAGCGTCAGCAGTGGATACAAAGCAGCAAATAAAACCGATGCATGGAATGTAATTACCATAGACCGTTAACAGTCTATGGCATTTACTCATGCAGTGAACGCTGTATCCGGAGAAGGGCGCAGAACTGATGAAGTATATAGGCCTAGCACAATGTATACACAATACAATTCAAAGTGCTTTACGAATGAGCAGAAGTGTAAGTGTAGTGTGTATTTATTAAAACAAACATATAATTATGTGTAAAATAATGAAAATAATTAGTTAAAAAATTATAAAGAAATATTAATTTAAATTGGAACAGATGAAAACAGTATAACTACTTATTTTGGGCAAACATGTCAGCTCTCAATTGTGCGTAAGAGTGCTCTTGAGTGTGCGTAGATTCTGTTCTTACCTAAGAACAAATCCCAAATAAGAAAACATTGGTGAATGCCAGAATCTAAGTGAAAACTGCGTAAGTGGGGTTTAAGAACAAATTTGTTTTTAAGAACGATTGGTGAATGAGGCCCATTGTTGTTGATGAGCAGTTGCGATCTGCAGCAGTGACAAGCTGATTGCATTGGTATTTATTTATTCCTCCAAGGCCTTATTCGTAGTCCCTTTGCTTCAGGTGTGTTCTGGCCTGTTTTGTATTGTGAAGCAAAAAGATCATAGATAACCACAAATATTCCTATTCAGCGAGCGGCAGCATTGTGTCACAAAAGTCTCGGATACTCTGAAGATACAGGGGGCAGTGTTATCTCACTGATTCCTCTCTCCTGTCCCATAGCGGCACCTTTGAGGGCTGACTGAGATCAGCACTGCGTTTTATGTCTGCAGTGTTACTGCCTCCTAGTCATGACTGTCCCTCAGAAGCTGAAAGGTCACAGCGAACGCAGATTAAATCTGTGATTTACTGTTGCAGTTAATTCTATTGTATTGTATTACTAATTTGAAATCTTGCCTCATGTCGAGGGCAGAACAATAAACTACGACTGCAACTATTGTGGATCAAATGAGGATCTTTTTGATTAATCTGTTGATCAATGTTTTGGATTCATTGATTGTTTTACATTATAAAATGTAAAAAAAAAGAAGAAAAAAAGAGCCAAAGAAAACCTCTTGAAATTACTAGGTTTGTCTAAAACTCAATTTTCAATCATAAGAAAACTTCAAAAAGTAGCAAATACCTTATCAAATGTTAGATGGAAAATTAATTTATCAGGGGAAAAATGTAATTAGTTGACTAATCCCTTAAAATCTACAATTTAGCCTACACTGAATATCTGAGATATCAGGTGCACTCTTCATTAAGTATATTAATGAGATGAATTGTCCATAATAACTTATTGATCTCCCTGATTAAACGTAACTATCAACAAAAGAGAGGTAGATAGAGAGGTGCAAACAATTAAGAGAATGTTTTTTTAAACATATCGGGAAAATGTCCCCTTATAGTGTGCAGTGTGAAATGTATATGTTTATGCTTCATTCATCACGACAAGAAACACCCAAGCTCTTAACACCTCATTTTATTGTCCCAACATTCAAAAGTACAAATAATTCAAACACAACAGTTTTATGAAAAAGAAAAAACAAACATTTACAGCAAGATTTTTATTTTGTTTCCAGTTTCAGAAATGACCTAAACTAGCAAGGATAACATGAAGTCATTCATCGCAGTAATTGGATTAATAATAAGAATAAGAATACTAAGAATAATAGCAATAATAATCATAATAATCATCATTGATAATTGTTAAGTAATAACATAAGCAGGAGAGAGTAGAGAGAGCCGCGGTCGTGGGGCCCTGTGAACATTTTTTCGTCTTTTTTGTCTTTAAAGATTTCGTTTATAGATTTTTCAGATAGTAAACAAACACGTCTCAGGAGGAAAATGAAAACTGACAAGAAGAGCCGAGTTCCTCTGTTCACCTTCCCTCCTCCACTACTGGCTGCGTTGTTCCTACTGGCAGGCTGCCACTATAAGGCGCTACAGGGGATGGTGTGAGCCATAGGGGTTGGGCATAGAGCGAGGTGACGCAGCCCCATGTTACAAACACCCTGACATGCACACACTTTCACACACACAACTGCACTTGCCATCTCTGTCACACATGCACTCAGGGAGACAAACATACTTTTGTATACATGTGCACTAAACAGAACCAAATACACACACACTCACTCACTCACTCACACACATACACACACACACCATATGTATATACTGTATATACGCACATTTGGATGTACTCCACGCTTACAAACATGGACAAACGCACAAAACGCACACACAATTACATAAAAGGAACACACACGCACACACACACGTGCACACAGGGTCTAGGCGGAACACAGGCACGCATCGTAAGAGTTCAAAAGTCATACAGTGTAGGAAATTAGTTCACACATCAGAACAACATTCTACTGGGGTCGTTGCATAATTCAAACTCCCGACGGCAGCGGGGAGCATGAAGGGGTCTGGTTGGTTGGTGGGTAGGTGGGTGGGTGGGTTGGTTTGTTTGTCTGTTGCCATTTATGACATTAGAAAACTATGTGATTGAATGGCGCAGATGATGACTGGATAATAATGACGATATAAGATGACCCGGCCTGTCAGATGACTGAGGTGTGAGAGAGAAGGATGTACTTATGTGAGCATGCGTCTGAGTGTTTGAAATGCTCTCCACACACCTCCTTCATGTTTTCAAGTCTTAACAACAAACAGAAAAATCCAATTCCGTATATTTATACTTCTGGAACCATTCCCTTACCTTTCACCTTTCAAAATATATAATATATATCATATTAGAGTATATAAAATATAGAATCGGTACAATCCCTTTTCATACCTCCAGAGTTTCTTAAGTATAGCAACAACTGCTTTAAATAACAGTTGGTGTGCAATGGTAACAATTTCTCATTTTTAAAGATTTGTTGGTATGTCATTTGAAAACATGATGAATATTTTTAAAAATAAGTTTGACTCTTAAGTGATTTTGACCGATTTAGTCCAGTGCAATGAATGACCCTCAAACAACAATGGGCATTTGCTCCTTTTAAAATGTATCTGCCCAAGCCTCCAAGAGCTGAATGTTATATAAAATGTTTTACTGAAAACTGAAAACTATGCTTTCAGACCCACATTTTTGCATAAGGTTTCATCACAAAGCGGTAGTAAGTGGAGGGAGGGTGTGGACGGAGTGGCTTTTTAGAACTACACAAACTTATCACAGGTTATATTGAACCAGAACGACTGTTTTATAACATTCTATTAAGACTAAACTTTATTGAAAAAGATCTAAAGATTTCATTTTAACAAGACAAGAAAAAAGCAATAGCAAATTTAACTATTAACTAGGTTATGCATAGCGAGTAACTGTTTCTAGTAATAAGGGAAGAGCGTCCCCCAACCCTCCAGACATTTTTTTCAGTTTTCTTGACTTTTAGATTTTTTTATATTGTAATTTTGATATATTGGTACAAAGCACAAACGTACTAAAAGTTCTCTCAGTGCAGTGGACTACTGGAAGAGCCTCTCCACTAGTCGCTTTGTTCCCTTTTGCTCAGAAACGCCCCCTCCCTGTACCAGAATCACGCAAATACACAGACAATGAAACAAATAAATACATAAATACACAGATAAATTAATTAATAAATATATAATAAATACAAATAAATAGAAAAATAAATAGTTTAAAAAATAGAGAAGTGAATAAACTGGTAAACAAATAGTTATATTCTAAGCTTTGTTCGGTTTCTTTTGCTGCGGTAGCAAACTGAAAGTTAATCCAAATCTTTTTTTTTTCTCCACAAGCAACATGACAACAATTGAACAGTTTCCTCACAAGTTTTTCTAAGTAACTGAACCACCACTTCATAATAAGTTGTCATATGAAAAAGACAAGCTCAAACAAAAGAACAGTGACAACTCATATAGTACAGTAGATATTGTAAAACAAATGTAGACTATATATGTATATATATATCATCTATTTGTACACAGCAAATAAAGACACATTTGTCATAGATCCTTTTTAAGGAAACAAATATCTAGACTAACGGAACTAGCTAATCATCATTTAGTTTTGACAAACGTTTCACGCTCAGCAAGTAACCTAAAAGTCAGCAAGCCAAACAAAAAAATACAAAATAAAAATTTGTTCAGTGATTCTTACAAGGCCCAACTTCATTTATCTGGTTATTCAGCAAAGAAAGTCTCACCAGATTTTTGGGCCAACAATAAACAAATATTAAACAAAGAACAGCAGCTCAATTCAATGCCAACATCGAAGTATTTTTTTTTCTTTAAACAACACATAGAACAACAAACTTGGATATTTAAGATATGTGAATAATGTAGTATAGCACCTACTGTTGATCGCTAAAAGGAAGTTCTTTTCAAATGTAAATTCACAAACGCAGACCGAAGAAAATGATATAGATAATGTATAGTATGCTGTCTAAATGGATAGATGTATATATATCTATTTACTGATCCCATATTGACTGATGACAAAAACAGGAAAACAAGTGGACAAAGGGTCTTCTTGCTTTGGGCTCTGGACTATAAGGATGGTTAGGCCTTAGAAAGACCCCTCTCCCTTCCCTTTTGGGTATCGCTGTTGAATAATTACGCACTAGTACATATGTGAAAAATTACCAAAATCACCTGCCTCGGTTTGCATCCCTTCCATCTACAAAATCACTGCCAACTTGGATTCCCCAAAAAACAAACAACCTTTGATCCTATAAAGTACCACGGCAGAACGACAAGACAAGGTGGTGCCCCCTCCCTCCCGCCCCGGCCCCCCCTAGTTAGCCAGTCAAAATATTTTTCTCTTTTTTCAAATCCAGATTCTTGTAAAAATTCTTCAATAATTATTATTTTAATTATCATTTATAAAAATAGATCTTCTTTCTCTTTATTTTTTATCTTTTTCTAAACGCATTTTTTTCAAGCAAAGAGATCTTCTCTTTGGCAACAGTGTTATTTTTTTTTTTCTTAAATTACTGAGCGTGTCATCAGGAAAGCTAACCCATCCCCTCCCTCGCCCCATCTCCCTAAACCCCTGTGAGGAAAGACATGTTTTGTTTGCGATACAAAACAAAAACAATGTTAGAAATTCTTTTCTTTTCTACATTAGAGTTACTGAGATTGTGGAATCCCATCTATAATTGATAAGGGGAGGTTTTTGATACACACTAAAAATGAATGAATGGTTCACCAATTTAAAAAAGAGCCCCCTCCCTTTCACCAACAGGGAGGTATATAATACTAACGACAGTGGATCCGGATTTACAAAAGAAAAACAAATCCTGAATCAAGACAGAGAAAAGGTTTCAATTTAAAAAGGACGTTCTCTTCTCTGAAATAAGGGGATACAGGGATTTGCTACTGTTTACACAGAAGAGAAAAATAATTTTAACAACCACAACAAACAGAAAGAATATACAATAAAGAGAAGCCTGCATTATCACAGGAGCTTCCAAAAACTCATGAACATTTTCATCATTTCATTTTTGTAATACTTAGGCAACATTGGCTTATAGGTCCAAAGTTATAATATAAGCCATTTCTAGTTCAATTTGTTTGATGGTTTGTCGGTTGCTTTGTGTTCCGGATGGAGTTTGAGTTTGCTGTGTTGGATGGCTGTAGTAGGGTGGTAGTGACTGAAGGGGCTAAGGGACGGGTGGAGGTGGGGGGAAAGGTTGGGGGCAATTTGGGAGCAGACAAAGTCGCGGGGCAACTGCTTCTACTTGTCAAAGTTCAGGACTTGTGTGTCTTGTTAGTCTTGAAGGAGACTTGCAAGACGCGGTCGCCCAACCTGTAGCCGTTGAGACTGGCGATGGCCATGGCCGCCTCGTCGTAATTCGTCATGGTGACGAAGCCGAAGCCTTTGCACTTGTTGGTGTTGAAGTCACGGATCACCTTGACATTGTTGACCGCACCGAAGGGCCCAAACAGCTGCCAGAGCACACTCTCATCTGAATCTGGGGACAGGTTGTACACGAAGATGCACCAACCGGTGCCTGTGTGCCCGGGGATGTTCATGCCAACCAGGCTGGTCATGCTGTCAATGGTGATGGGGGAGAACCTGGGAGGAAAGGGAGAGCAGAAAGAGGGGGAGAGAGAAAAGAGCAAGTTTTAATTGAAAAGGTGAAGGCATACAGTTGAACTCATCTAATGTAAATGAAATGGCCATAAACCAGTGAAAAACCTATCTCCATCTTGTCTTTTAGAGCCACATTTTTAAACATAATCCTTCCAAATCTAAAAGCTTGCCAATGCTGACCTGCATGATATGCTACGGTCTATAGCCATAAAAAATCAAGCTTTAAAACTTAATCTGTGAAATGTGTATGGTTTACTGATCACACTACAAAAACCGATCTCCGAACCAAAAACACAACGTCCGACAAATATGGATGTATATGCATGGATCTACGTGTATGTATGTTTATGTCTAAATGCACAAGTTTGTGCGTGTCTGCATAGCTACTACTAAATGAGCTCCTAAATTCTGAGAGGCCTCCTCCTGAGAGGACAGTGCTGCGTGCTGTATCTCTGCTGAAGGAGATGCAGACGAAGGTTCTCTCTTTGTGTCCTTGAGTGGCTCCTTTAGGAGCTAAATTGCAGGAAGTTGTTGAATTAAACCGTTGCTAGAAATCCATCAAAGATCATGCACCAGTCTGCTAAATCTGTTCTCATTCGCCTCATAATCTTTTCCTTTTTCTTGTGATGCAAGAGATTTGAATTCTCAGTTGACTTCACTTAATTGCCTTTCCGCTCAAAGGAAAAGGGAAAGGAGGGGAAAAAAATCCCCCACTTTTAAATAAAAGGTAAATGAGATAAAAAGGTTCATTTCTTATGCCACCTCTCTCTCTCCAAAAACGACTATAGGCATTATTGGGTGTGCTTTAATTGAGATTTCCGCTTTGCTGCAGCTGTCTCAAAGAAGGCTGCTTTCTTAAGGAAAGGGAGGGAGGGAAGAGGGAGCAAACTAAATGGAAAATGGAAGCACTTTACAGCCCAGTGGCATTAAGGGACAAAGTGTATTCCTCCCACTCTTCAGTCTGCAGGGTGTTCTGTTCTATTCCAGAGCTTGTGGCACTGATCGATAGTGCTGCTTGCTGCTCGGGGGCCCCCACCCCTCTCTCTCTTCAGCGACTATATATGGCCGGCAATCACTACGACCTTCCTGCATGACTTTGGTCATGCGGAGTTTGCTTCTGGCCATTGTGGTTGCTGTTGACGCTAATACAAGGGTGATAAGCTTATTGACTGTTGCTCTCTGCACTGATTTTTGATTTTTTTTTTTTTAAGAGATACAGATTATATTAGTATATATCTTTTATGATTACAACCAGATTACAGTAAATAGATTATAGTACGACAAATCTATATGAGAGATACAAGGTAACTTTCATATTCACCATAGGGTTGGTGCAGCAGCAAACCGTTCTATAAAAGGTTCCAAATCCTTTGTCTCACATATCGCTACATGGCCTCAATGTCGAGGTAATATTTTCTCCAGTATTAAGCAGGTGGAATCTTAACCGGCTTCATCACGTCGAGGACTTGTCTGACATGCTCGGCTGCGTTCAGGCCTCTCCTGCTTGGCTCCAAAAAAAAATAAAACCTGGTGGTGATTTATATGCAAAAGCTGGAGGTTGTGACCAGGTTTGTGAGAGTGTGACGGGTTGGAGGCTAGCTAACACTGCCACTGCGAGGATGTGGAGATGAGTGTGCCTGTATGTACACGTGTGTGTGTGTGTGTGTGTGTGTGTGTGTGTGTGTGTGTGTGTGTGCGCGCGCGCATATGTGTATAAACGCGCATGCGAGCAAACCCATCAGAGCGGGACCAAACACTAACCAATGTTACAGACGAGACCAGGGGTTGCATAGCAACAGTGTAACTGACCAGATATCTATTCTGTCCTTTGAAGCCAACCATCTCCAGCTCTTAAGACCTTTCTTCTCTTTTCTTTCAAATAATAACCTCAGATCACTGAGAAGCACTTCTAACTTGATGGCATGCTTTGCACTCAGGACAGCTGAATCAGACACTATTTTTATCTTTAGAAGATTATGTCAAAACTAATAGTGAGGCCACAGTGCTTATTGGGTATGGGAGGCACTAAGGGTTAAACAAAATCACAGCTTTTCAGGGGAACTTGCTAAGAGAACATTTCTCTAGACGCTAAAACATGTCTGTTTGAGTTGCTAAGCTGACTTCAGTTGGTGTCCCCTGTGCTTGCAACATGCAAGATGCCACCGTCAGCACATGAAACATCTATCACCACAGTGGCTGCTGCTCTGGGTTATGTAAGGCCTATGGTAGCGAGAAAGCAAAATGAAACATGGAGGCGAAAGGAAGGAATTCGAGCAGAGCAGTGCCGAGCAAAGCTGGAGCTGTCTGCAGTGAAACAGCATTTCCTGTTTCCAGCAGAGATCCAGGTTCATCCAGCCTTATCCTGTGTCCTTGCTGAACACTAACCTCATCTCAGCTAGTACTGCCAAGAAATTAAGGCAATATATGATTTTGTCATTTGCCACTGCACAAATGCACATTTATCATATAAAGGATTGTGTACATAGTTGGTAGTGGATGTGCAAATATTTTGTTCTAATGATGTAGTGAGTTAATACCCATATAATTAAAGTGACAAATTTAAAATTTGCTCTAAAAGAGAGACTGTTCCCAAGCTATAGCTGTAGAGTGACAAGGCAGGAGAACCTGAATCCGGTAGAAAAAACACACACCTAGAAATTAGGAGTTTTACACCAGAGAACAAAATCCATTCAGTACACAGAAACAATCCAAACAACACCAGCACTTGTCATAATCAAAAAAAGCAAATTCATCACCACTGAAAACAAAGACTGATTGTTTTCTGATTTTTACACCTTAAGTGGTTGGTAGGGTTTTAAAACCAACTCAAGCTTACGAGGAAAAACAAACAAACAAATCAAACAACCAAAAATGCAGTTGACCTTGAACGAATTGTCAAACGCAAAGTGACGGCAAAAATACAAGGAAACATAAACTAAAAAAAGGACAGAAAAAAAAGGAAATTGATAAATCATTGAGTCAACATGGACATCTGGCATTGGGTGAAGTTTTTAATTACCTCTTTACGCCATAGGCCATATTAAGCAAATTGTCCAGCCTGTAAAGAGAAGGAGGGTTCTGGGGTTAATGGTGGGCAGATGGTCGACTCACTCAATGGAACTAATGTTAAGTCCCTGTAGGAACTGCATGGTCCTCCTCACTCAAGAACAAACAAACCCATCTATAGTTGGCCCATTACACTGAGGAGCCCCACCAGAAAATGCTATCATCGGTTAATAAATCCACAGTACCATCAGTTTGGTCGGCACTTGCTCGGTTGGCCACTGCGCTGCTTCATGGGCTTCAGTATAGCCCTGCACTTGCTAATGCCAGAGCAGAGTGTTACAGGCACATCGACATTACTGTCGGTGCGACTGTTGAATTGTTCTATAAGAGTACAGCAGTGGACTGGTCACAGTTCAGTCTTACAGTCACACACAGAGCACTAATGGCGGCAGCGTGTGAGCATAGCATGGCACACGCTTTATTAGGATGCTAGCCATAGTGCTACGCAATGGCAAATCATTGGCTTATTTTATATGCAGGAAATTGCGTGTTCCATGCAATTTATGCCACCACATTGATGGTTTATTAGAAAATGGAGGTTAATAAAAACATATTTTCATAAACTATGGTCTTTGATTTGTGTTAACTCAATTGAGAGAACACCTGAGATGACAGGAAATGATCCAGAGTTCTGTCAGTGTAATGGTTTGGCATTTGAATGATGGTGAGCGGGAGCAGTGGTGAAGATTAGCATGTTTTCTATGAGGTGGACCAACAAGAACACAACTGAACATTAAACTAGCCATGGAATTGTGAATGTCTGTCTTTGTGGTCGGGGTCAACCTGTTAAGTGCTGACAGGTAAGGTGTAATGGCTGAGTGTTAGTCAGAGGGTGTCCTCTGTCTGAAAGGCTTACATTTTTGAAACAAATGTTTTGGTTTCATAATAATTTCAGCCCTGTGAGTGAGCAGCCATTGCAGTCAGCCAGGGTACAGTTTGTGTGTCTGTTTGTGAGCCGGAGTTCAGGAACCTGTGGGCTGTATGAAATGTTGGCTGGATTCAGTCTGCTTGGTGACTCAATGACCTTCATTCCTCACTTGGGTCTGGCCTGTCTCATGTCTTATTAACTCCTCTGGCCTAATGGACAAGGGCCACGGCTTATTGAGCAACAGCTGGCCAGTGAGGCCTCGTTCCTCTTGAACACACTACAAACTCTCTGACTTTGACTCAACTAGCAGGGTTATCTCTCCTCGTCTCTTTCAGTCAACAAGCATTTGCTTTCCTGCAACACACCTGCTACACGGCATTACAATCTTAATTGAAAATGTCATTGTTTTTACCAAAATATAATCCAGGTAACTATTCTATCATTAACACCATTTAACAGCTACATTATTTTGTCACATGATGTATACACAACTTCATTATTATTTGATTGCAATTAAGAAAGTGATAAAGGCTTTTAATAAATAACTTAAATAATAATAATCACAATAAAATTTACGTTGAACATTTAAAATTATATTTATATTGCATGTTAGAGATAACAGATCAGTAGCCTTCTCATCAGGAATCAATTAAACAACCGGATGCCAGGTAATTGTAGTTAATTACCTTAAGAATTAGAAATCCTGCAGAACTCTGAATACTGAAGATCAAGACTGAAGAGCAGTGTAATAACCTGTGTTTTAAAATATTATTTTATACTGGCTCACAAGCTGCTCACGGTGATGATTTTAAAATTGTAATGTTTAAGATGCATTTAAATGTTTAAAATGTCTAAATTCATATTGTGATAGGTACTTACAATGCAATACCGACATTGAAGTCAGCTGAGTTAATTTACATAACCTTTTTACATTTTACATAAACATTTTAGGCCTACGTATTATCTGGGTTCAAAGTGTGTCTGCACTGTAGCACTTTTCTCTAACCATTATCAAAAAAGTACGAAAGCAGCCCTAAAACAAAGAAATAAAGTGGGGAAAAAAGGATATATGGAATCATTAAAGCAGTAATTAGCCCATTACGTGGGAAGGAAAGAAGCAGGCTGCTTTGTGGGTAAATGAGTCTATTGGAGAGGATGCTCAGAGGAGAGGAGCTCCAGGTCCGGGAGCATGAAGACATCTGCTGGCCGCCGGGCCATTGGGCCACAACAAAACAACCTGCTGCTCGCTCGCTCTCTCTCTCTTTCTCTCTCTTTCCCTCTCTTTCTCTCTCTCTCTGTGCCTCTCTCCATACCTTTCTCTCTCTCTCTACCTCTCTTTCTCTTTCTCTCTACTCTCTTTCTCTCTTTCTCTCTGTCTCTGTGCCTCTCTCCATACCTTTCTCTCTCTCTCTACCTCTCTTTCTCTCTCTCTCTACCTCTCTTTCTCTCTCTCTGTGCCTCTCTCCGTACCTTTCTCTCTCTCTCTACCTCTCTCTCTTTCTCTCTCTCTGTACCTCTCTCTTGCACATGTACGAACACACACTGATGCACGCTCACCATGCAAACACTCTGCCAGCTTTTCACACTGCCTCTCCAAGCTCAATATAAACAATATGGCTTTTGTGCTTTCTCTCAATGCCTGTTAATGGAGGGATGGGTGTTTTTGTCTTCTCTTTTTTTGAAACAAAAATCTGTTCAATTAAAATTGGCTCCTGCCCTGGATATAATAAGGCTAATTTGCTAATTAGTACCATTAGTTAACGACAGAGGATCGGAAGGGAGCTAGGATCTAGGGCTCGGTGTATTGTGCTTGAGTCGATAATGTTTGCTGTCTTGGAGAGGGACCATACAAGCACATTATACATTAACTTGTGTTACAGCAGGCCCACATCAGTCACACTTGATAACTGCACTTATAAGTTGTTTTTTTTAGCCTACTTATTACCTATAAGCAGCAGCACAAACTTGTTAAGCATGTAAAGCAAGTAGGGTATTATTATTATACAGTTTTACAATCTCTAATTGATTTGATTTTCTAGCGCTAATTTACATTTCATTCTTTTCAGGCATACATCAGTAGATTATTTTTGCTTCATTATTTTTAGTTAATTCAATATATTTTTTACCTTTTGAACAACAAAACATACTATTATATATCTTTAGATTTAATTATGTATCTTCAAAGATAAACAGAACAACCAATAGCTCAGGTATACTGAATACTGTGTTGTATTAGGGAAAAAAAGTCCTTTTGCACTGCCCTTAAATATTTAGTAAAAAAAAAAAGGGAAACTGTGCACATAGAGCACATTTCTAACTTTTAAAGTGTTGAGGTTTTAGTGGAGGGCTTGGGAGCAGAGAGCTGGAGCACAGACACACAGTGAGGAAGTGTCCTGTGGTTGTGAGTTGTGATGGGAAGCGACAGCTCTCCTGCGGAGCCTGTAAATTGGCTTGGCGTATCACAGACACACAGCCACGCTACATCGCTCAGGTGTCACACCAGGGAAGCCGCTCCAGAAGAAAAATACCTTCCAAGCTCTGACTTTGATAGAGAGTAAACAGCATGACCAGCTTAGTGTTATTGAAAGAGAGAGGAAATTGTAAAAGCATATATTCTCTATCCAGTTCTGAAACATTCTCGTTGGATCGGATGATAGAGCGGAATATTATACGATTACCTGTTTCTGTCTTGTTTTTTGTTGTTGAGGTGAAAGGCAACATGACCTCGAGGAGAAAGCCCTTACCATCTGTAGGTGTCTGTATGTATGTAACATTTCAATTAAAAATGGCTGTTTGTGTCATTTTGAGTGTCAGGAAATGACTAGGTAGGATGCCATATATACAGTACGTCAGCCATATACTGTATATGATATATGATATCTTGTTGTGGAAATTACTGACCTGGGCAAAAAAACTTGATAGAAATGAATATAGCTTGAAGTACTTTACATGCACTTAATTAAAATAAGTTGCGACAAGGTTTAAACACAAATCCTTAAATGAATTTAGTCATTTGTTTTATTTGCACTTTGTTCATTCGTCTCTCTTAAAAAAACTTCATCTTCTAATGCAGGGGCGTACGCAGTATTTAATACAATAGATTATGTCTTGTAAGTCTGGCAAATGTATTTAAAGTGAGTCGAACTACAAAAAATATACATAAACAACATTATGGTTCACTGTATCACTGTGGCCATATCATGCAGAATTGGGGCTTTAAAGTCAGAAAGACAATTGTTTGAATGTTTAAAATATTTTTTATCCCAATACAAGTTTTATGCCCAGGCCCCACAGGGAATATTCTGGGAAGTGTTGACAAGATGACAGCATGATGAAATGAGGGGAAATGTGTAGTTGTGAACGACAGAACCCCACAGTCTCTTATGAACAGTTCCCCTCTGATCCGGTTGGACCCACACACAGCGCTCACAGGGCCTGATTTATTGACACCTGAACCAGGTGCAGAGCTCACACCTGTTGTTCAAAAGGGGGACGTATTTGCCGAAATAAATGTTCACAGGAGAAAAGTTGCATCACTGTTGATACATAGACGTTGCTATGACTCATGCTCTCTATGTGTGGGTGTAACATCCCCTGTTCGAACATTGCAAATTGCATTTGGTGCAAATGTTTTCCAAATCAGGCCTGTTGCTTAGAACAGACGTGTTTCCTTGATTAAACTCATTTATTGTTACACCAACCAAGAATAATTGCTATCGAGTTTGAGACGGATGACATTATACATATCCACATATGAAATCCGATGCAATCCTGCAATCCCCAATCACACTGGTAGTGCAGGAGTTTTTGTTAATGTTAATCACACCATGAAATCATACCACATTAGATAACATACTTGTCTCAGAATTCATGATATTATGTATAAACTATAACTGTAAAGTTTGCAGATAAATGCATATTACTTGCTTTCTATTATTCCTAACTTGAACATTTAAATCTGGAGATTCCCAACCTCATGGACTGCGGCCCTAGTGACCCAATTCTTATTTTACATCTTATTATGTCTATGGCACTTTGTGTTTCATTTTGTTACATCATAATGTGTCTGGAAAAGAGCTGGGAAGTAGGACGAGCTGCTGGTTCTGGGAAGTATTTTTCCCACTCTAAATTCCCATCAGCTATTGTAACAATGCTAAAGGTTTATGTTACTGTATAGCGTAAGCATTTTAATGCACATGACATTTCTTTTATTTTAACATTTGTATGTATACAAGCTTGTACCTTTTGACTTTATTAAAGAACCACATATTTTCTAATGAAGATCCTTTTGTACTCCTACTATCAATTGGGAGAGTATGTCCATCCAAGTCTTAAAAGAGTTCCAACTGTAAGTCACTTAACATTGTTTTTGGAGAAAAACAATTTCAACTTTTTTGCAACTTTGGAATTTTGGGGGTCACCAAATGAATATCAGAAAACTGTATACTAGGTTAGCTCCAAGGTTGGGAAACTCTGCATTAACTATGTATCTTTAAAACCATATGCCCGGTATACAATGCCACCTATACCCTTTTCCACCCTATCCTGTCTCTTCTCTGCCACCACTTCCTCCCCATGACCATCTCCATGCCCCTCCCAAGCACTCACCTGAACCTCTGAGCCTGGTGGTGGAGGGGGCCTGGGTATCGGCGATTGGGGGACTGGTAGAGTTGTGACAGAAGGGCTTGGCTGGTCTTCTGGCTGGGGTTGTTGGCGAACTTGACCGTGATGGGCTCGGCGGCACCTGATGGCTTCTGTCCATTCAGACCCTTGATGGCCTCTTCAGCCTCTATCCTCTTATCAAAGCGGATAAAGCCCACACCTCGGGAACCACCTGCGGGGCCAGCAGATCAAAAACAAACACAAGCCCCTTTTACTTTACAGAGTTTAGACACAACATTAACAGTCCATATATTTGTACTACGTGTTCAACAATGTTAAACACCATTTTCCCAGGTAGTCTTTATACTTCTGCACACACCACAGAGCCCATCCACCCCATCCCCCTCTGAAACAAAAGCTAATGTGCTGCATTTAAAACAAGGATTAATAGCAGGTTTGGAGAAAGAGAGAAGACAAAGATGAATAGTATAATAGTAACATACACACACCTGCCGTAGACTGAGCATATGGGGCTGTATTGTGGCATTGGCCCCAAGCCTGTTTGAAGCCACACAGTCCATTCTTCCTTCATGCTAGCTCCAGTCACAGTAAGCCCTTCACACACTCTTCATGCATTATTCTCAGTGACATTGTGTAGTATTTGTGTATATATATATATATATATATATATATATATATATATATATATATGTGTGTGTGTATATATGTGTGTGTGTGTATATATATGTGTATATATTTATATATATGTGTGTATATATGTATATGTATGTATGTATGTATATATGTGTATATATATATGTATGTATGTATATAATATATAAATATGTATAATATATATAAATATGTATAATATATATATATATATATATATATATATATATATATATATATATATATATATATAAATAAATATGTGTGTTTGTGTGTATGTGCGCACTGGTATCTATTAATGGCTGCTGTGCTTTGTTTTAATGAGGCTGCCTAGATGGCCCAGAGGATGCTCGCTCAGTGGCAGCAGCACTCTGCCGAAGAGACTATTTACATAATACTGTGTGCACAGGCATGTCTCTGTGACTGAGACTGAATAAAAGAGAGGCAGTGAGAAAAAGGGGAGTTTTGTGTTTGAGCATCATTGTGTGCAGTCTCTTTCTCATACATAAAAACCCTCCTTATTGTTATTCCACATTTTTTGTACATGCCATCCCTCTTCCCATCTCTTTTTTTTTATACAGTACTTCCTGCTAGATTGTCTCATGGTGGCCCTGCATTCTTATTTGGAGAAGCACCTTGACCATCCCAGTCCCCCTTTAGTTTTATTTTACCTCTAGGACACAGGCAGCAGTAATTTACTTTCCAGCCAGGCTGTGAAATAAAAAAACACTCTTTGAAAGTCAATCATTGATGAAACGTGTTGTACTATATCTCCTTATAAGTCTCATAAAGTTAAGAGAATTTCAGAACAAGCTTATTTTTTGCTTCTTTCAAATACTGAAAGCATTTTTTTCAAAAAAGGACCTCATTTGCTGGAAACTGTGGTGATCAGTGTCCTCCTGCAGCAGTAAACAACTTTTGGGTGCAAAAGGGACGAAAATAAGCAAAAACTGAAAACGATGTGTGTAATCAACAAGGTTCTGACTTTGCAGACACAAAGGAACAATCTTAACTGACCACACACACTCTGCCATGCACAGACCTAAACCACAGCATTTCTTTTCCGCCTGTTGGATGATCTCATTAACTCCTATTCATTGTAAATTATTCTGTTTTATTCAAATTTTTTTTAACCTTTCTAGCTCAGTCTCCCCTGACAGGCTTTCACAATTTCCTCTTCCTTCCTTACTTCCTCTCGTGCCAACTCTGTACCTCTACATTTTAATTAGCTTGTCAGAAACACAAAATAACAATTCTATAATGGGATCTACACAAGCGCAAACAATAACCATCGCTGTTCCTTCATTTATTACTGTGGTTGTCATGCATGTGCTTCATGTGAGGTAAAATGGTGGTCACTGCTATGTCTTTGGGGAGAGCTGTTATTGAGTTACATCCGTTAAGTGTGATTGGGAACAGATATTTGTAGTTTTTTACATATGTAAATTTACTAAGCATTAAAGCTCATCCAACACCATGCTTCACCTTGATTTTGATAAAGGAATCTGCCCAATTTTACAACAGTCGAACTCTGTAAGGCACTTAGCAACTCCAAGAGGCTTGCTCAAGGGCACCTCAGTGGTAGTCAAGGAAGAGGAGAGCATTGCTCATTCACTTCCTCCGCTTCGACGAGAGGCAGGAAGAGAGGACTTTATTCGTCCTTTAATCCTCACTCACACTTGTTTGGCATTGAGCTGCTCCTAAACTGGTTCTGGCTGGAGGGCCTCTGGACAAATGCTTAGCATACTGATTAAAGCACAACACACACACACACACACACACACACACACACACACACACACACACACACACACACACACTCTCTCACACTCACTGGCCACTTTATTAGGTACACCTGTTCAGATGCTGCTTGTTAACATAATACATGTAACTAATCAGCTGATCACGTGGCAGCAACTTAATGCGTTTAGGCATTCAGACATGGTTAAGACCATCTGCTGAAGTTTAAACCAAACATCAGAATGGGGGAAGAAAGGTGATTTAAGTGACTTTGAAGGTGGCATGGTTGTTGGTGCCAGACAGGCTGTTTTGAGTATCTCAGAAACTCTAGAGTTTATAGAGAATAGTCTAAAAAATTTAAAATAATAATATATCCAGTGAGGCCAGTTCTCTAAGCAGCAATGCATTGATAGCAGAGGTCAGAAGAGAATGGCTGGTTCAAGCTGATAGAAAGGCAACAGTAACTCAAGTTACCACTCGTTACAACCGAAGTATGCTGAAAAGCATCTCTAAACACACATGTCGAACCATGAAGCAGATGGGCTACAGCAGCAGAAGACCACATCGGGTGTCACTCCTGTCAGCTAATAACAGGAAACTCGGGCTACAATTGGCACAGGCTGTCCAAAATTGAAGACTGATGAGTCTCGATTTCTACTGCGACATTCAGATGGTAGGGTTAGAATTTGGCATAAACAACATGAAAGCATGGATCCATCCTGACTTGTATCAACCTTTCTGGCTGGTGGTGGAGGTGTAATGGTGTGGGGGATATTTTCTTGGCAAACTTTGGGCCCCTTAATACCCAAATGAGCATCGTTTAAATGCCACAGTCTACTTGAGCATTGTTCCTGACTATGTCAATCCCTTTATGACCACAGTGTACCCATCTTCTAATGGCTAACTTCCAGCAGGATAATGCGCCATGTCACAAAGGTCAAATCATCTCAAACTGTTTTTTTGAACATGGCAATGAGTTACTGTACTCAAATGGCCTCCACAGTCACCAGATCTCAATCCAGTAACGCGCCTCTGGGATTTGGTGAAACGGGAGATTTTCATCATGGATGTGCAGTCGACACATCTGCAGCAACTGCGTGATACTATCATGTCAATATGGACCAAAATCTATAAGGGATGTTTCCAGCGCCTTGTTGAGGCTATGCCACGTGCGTGCGTGCGTGCGTTCCCGCGCATCATCTTTTCATCATCATTTCTCTCTACACGCTATTGTATCCAGTGCACACAAGAGCAGTCTTTTGATTTAACACAATTCACTTGTTTAAGAATTCAGATTTGGAATAAGACTAAGCCACTATCAAGAACGCTCAGGTAGTAAAATTTAGTAAGATGTTCTTTGGCTCAGATGCAGATGAGTGAAGTCAGCCAGAAGTCCCAGTTCAAGGTTGTGCTGAGAAACACTCCTGCTTTACTCTGTTCAGTATCACTAGAGAGGAGGAATGGCTCAATGTGCAAAAAAAATATCCAATGGTGGAGTGAAATGTAAACTAACGCAGAACTAGGTGTAGAAAGTTTGTGCAACCAGCATTTATCAGCATTGATTTTTCTGCTGATTCGATCTGACTATCCACTAATTTCTCTTCCTTGATTTTTGCTTTGAATACCTGGCTTGGTTTTCTTTACCACCCTGTAAAAATGCACGTGTCTCAAAGTGCTACAAATAACGACTTTTGCTTATCATTACTGTATTAGGCTGTTGGGGGAGAGACATGATAATGTAAATTAGTAAAAGTTGAACTTAATTTAAAAGATAATGCTAAATAGTTTTATATTTTGAAAGGTTAAGTAACTTGCTAAAACAGCTGAGAATTGTAGTTTTTAACAAACATTACTCAAACACACAAGTAAATAGTGCTTTTTTGAGGCCAATTTTTGTTGCGGATACATATATGTTTTGTGAGTTAAGGAATATTAGTAGCAGCAGGCCGGTTTATGTGGGAATGACGCAAAATAAACTACAATGCCCATGTTCACTGTAATGAATGAACACGTCACCTAGTGTGACGGTGTGGCTCATTGTTGTTTTAAATAGTTGGGCAACAATAGAGGCACATAGGAACGGGCTCTATCAGGCTTTGGCTACATGGGCAAAACTTGTCAGTAGGATGGATCAATGAATTGTTGGTTTTGTTCTTTTTATGGCATTTGTTCAAGATAAGAACATCTAGATTATTACCATCCTTATCCTGAAACATTATCTAAGCGAAAACAAACTACTTGAAGATGAAATTAATGAACTAGATTTAAATGAAAAATCTGCTCCATGAATCCACATCTCCACTTTGTCATGCCATATTAACATAGTAAACCTAGGAAGAGAGTTTATTTTTCTTCAGGTTAAACATTAGAACAAAAACAAACTTGCAATCTATGAAGCAAGCTGCCAGTCTAGGGAATCAAACCTAATGACTGTCCTTTCAACCAGCCCCGAAAGCCTAGGCTACTTATCAACCGCCAGCCAGCCATACAGGCAACATTAGAGCACAATGTACTTACTTAGGTACAGAAATCTGTCTTTCTCACTCTCTCCCTCTCTTCTTTTCCCTCTCTTTTTCTGCTCTCCCTTTCCTCCACAGTAATCAACAGCGGCTTATGTAACTCTCTCTACCTGTGCTTATCTCTCCCTAACACACACCGACAGGCACATTGGCTGCCTTACTAATAACACGCTACCTCAATCTGGGGAGGGGGAAACAGAGGGAGAAAGGTTGGGGGACGATGAGCAAGTGCTGGGGACAGGTGTAAGGCAGGAATGAAAAGGAGAAAGGGAAAGAGTGGGAACAGAGGAGTAAGGAAGGAAAGGACAAAAGGAGAGAAGGTGATAGAGGAGAATGTTAGGAGGTGACAGTAAAAGGATGATGATGAAAGGAAACAGTGCTATTCTTGCTTGCTCCTGCCCAAACAAAGCCACTCTCTCTAAAACCCACTATCATTTCCCCAAACCTTGACTGACTGACAGAGAGAAATGACTGCTCTTCTGAGAGACCAAGAGCGAGGAGAGTGGTGAGAAACCTGGCTGCGGGGTAATGAAACGCACAATTTCTTTCTCTCTTTCTCACAACCGCACACACACACACACACACACACACACACACACACACACACACACACACGCACAGAGTTTCATGCATCTAGTGCATTATATCCTTATAAGCAGGCCCATACATTCACTGAAATAGATGCATGCACTGATACACACACATAGGCAAAATCTTATGTTTTTAGAACCTCTGCCACTCCATCTCCCATCATTTTATCTTTTACTTGAGAAGCTATATTGTGCCAACTGTATCAAATGATACGACTTCCTGTCCCAAAAGACTTAATAATATGGCAAAGGCAGAAAGAAACCCTATTTTTGCTATCTTATAATTATGGGGAGAGAAAAAGCAATGTCCTTGTTTTAAGTAACATAAGTGTGCCTGGGTACAGATGGTGTTTGACAAAGCATTGAGAGACTTTGAAGAGTGGAGGTGCCCTGTGCTTTAGCCTCTGTCAGAGCAGCGCTTCAACCATCTGTCTCGTGTGTGTGCGCGCATGTATCCATGTGCATTTCTGTATGTGATTGTGTGTATGTGTGTCGAAATAATCACAGAGATGGTATGCACTCTAAAGATTATGGGGGGAAAAAAACTAAAGGCAAAGAGACGATATTACGAGTCAGGGCTGCAGTCCCCCCACCTAGAGGTTGCATCTCTCTGCTCGTATTACCTTGACCGTTCTGTTCTCTATTGCTGGACAGGCAGAGAACAGGGATTCAGTGTGGTGTCAGTCTGAAGGGGAACATCCATTATTCAAGTCAAGAGAGGAGAGAACATACCAACCGTACAGAGGAAGGGTAATTCGTTTGAGAAATCAATTGTGCAAACATGAACGGTCCGAGTACAAAAAGAAACCAACTAGAAAACTGTAGAGCCATGCAGGTTTGTGAGGAGACTTCTAGGGCTCCATTTTCATGGCACTGGAAAGACTAGCACAAGCAGCACTACGAAGTGGCATGTCCCTGACCTTGAAATGCATGTTGTTTTGGTATCTGCACCCCGCACAGCAGGCATGGCACAAAGGTGGAAAGAGAGGCAAAAGGAGACAGGAGTTCCATGCAGATGAGGCAGGAGTGAAATTACGTTTGATGGTGCACTGAGACTGCTTTATCTGCTTTCAATGTTTTACACACACACACACACACACACACACACACACACACACACACACACACACAATTTTTGAATAATTTCGCAGATTTTTACCACTAAGGGCAAACTAAATGCTACAGAATAAGACTGAATGAAATAAAATTGTTTTAGATTTTACATATTCCAGCCATTTAAAATTCAATGTGACTATAGAGAAAATGCCAGTAAAGCAGTCTGTACTGCAAAACTTTTACCACTATTTACGACCCACATTGCTGTTAGTCAATATGAAAGCTTTCCCAGTTTCAGTACTAAACTAAAATAGCTTTGGTTACATTTTACAGGGGTAAGTCACATCTGTCTCATCACATCTCTCTAAGCAAGTAATCTGAATTATAATTTTGTCAGCAGCGCCATGCATGTAAACATAACATTTTTATAGTCTCCAACAGAGTCAGTAATTATAAAAAATTAAAAAAATAAGTGCAATGGTATGCACACCAAACACGGCATGGCTGAGGCCTGTACTACGAATCAAGATCAACATGCCCTGGATTGATTTCAGTTACCCTCACCTAACCTAACTACCGCGGTCCCGCATAAGCTGTGTCACAACGGTGGTTAACAACTAGTTCAATCAACCCAGGGTTTCCTATCCAGCGGCGCGCACGTTCACATAAAAGAGGCGGTGTTTGCGCAGCATGACCAATCGCAAACATCTACCAGAGCCGCATATTTTACATAAGAAGAGCAAACTATAATTCTACATAAATATGAAGAACACAGACACGGTTTTACAGGCAAAACGCAATACAGTCGCTGCTTCCTAAAACAGGAAGGAAAGCTGGCAAAAAATAGCTGACGCTGTAAATGTGTATATCACAACGCTTATCAATATCACTTCCCCATCAGTCAGGACTAAGATCTGACCATAATTACACTTGTCCTTTCCATAAAGTGTCGTTGCTTTAGCCTTTTATTTCAGTTGCAACCCTGACAGTGGTAAGCGATCATGAGAGCAAATAAAAAATATAAAAACATAATTTAAACCGATGTGTGCATTGGCAACACACGGCTCAAAAAGCCGACAAATAGCCACTCCGCTAAAAAATCTATATCTTTCATAAAGATACCCATCAGGGAATATTAACGGGGTCGTCGGTAGGGCTGAACGATTTTTTTATGTAATTGCGATTTTCTTTTTTTTAAATATTGCGATTTAATATGCGATTATTTTTAAAGCTCTTTGTCTTCTGTATTATTCAACAAAGATAAGCAATAAATCATTGTATAGTATGAACAACACAAGATTAGATTAAACAAACTGTTCTTTCCTGGAGGCCAGGCCTGTATGTGATGATGAAATTAGGTGATGCATGAATTTATATGAATGACATCTTTTATTTAACTACTTCAGTCACAGTAGTATATTCAGCACTGACCAAGCCTGGTGTACACATTCATATGAAAGTCAGAAACAAAACACACAAACTAAAGTGCAGATTGCAGAAATATAAAAATAAATATGTGGCTTTACCACACTTAGTAGTATTTAGATTATTTAATTATTTGCTGTACTAAACATATGTAAACATGTGGATTGCACTTTTTAAACACTGTCTTTGAACTTTACTAGACAGTTAAATAAGTAAAAATATAGTATATACAGTTTATACAATACAATTTAAAAAAATTTTTTTTTACAGCGCACACAGAGGAGCTGCCTCCAGCCCCTCCCTCTCCTCATGAAGTTACGTGCCGTGTGCATGACAGCATCAACGTTGCACTTGCTCAGAGAGGCTGTCATTACGTTAGTAGTAGCATGCTGCTGCTGGTCTTGCCGTGGGATTAACTGTACTAATAAAACCGTTGAAACAACGCAGCCACACTGCTGTGAAAGCTCCCCAAACGTCATTTATCAGTCTGGTTATTACCCCTCTCCGCGGCAGTCTCCTCCACTCCATATCTTTATAATGGAGCTAGCTAACCGCTAATCAGAGCTAATCGTTGCTAACCGAGCCTTCAGTTCTGTGTGCCTGTATCCATTAACTGCATATATGGACTTGAGCCCAAATAAAACCCTTCATTTTATTAAAATGGCTGTAAAAGTTTTAAACTACAACTCAAAGTTGTTTAAATGACAGAAATCTGCTGAAGGTACAGCATAGCGTTAGCGTGCTAAATTGATGCTTTCTCTGCGGAGTGCAGATTGATTTGCTCTCGCAAGTCACATGACCAAATCGCAGCCTTTGCGATTAGGAAATTGCATTTTAACATTGCGATATTATTGCAAATGCAATTAATCGTTCAGCCCTAGTTGTCGGTCTCTAAATGTTTTAACTTTTCTGAGCACACCTCTCTCTCGCTCGCTCTCTCCCCGCGCACCGAGCTCCGGATCTTCTAAGAACAGTGACGCTGTTATCAATCGAGTGTTGATTGGTCAGTAGGCGGTGCTTTTACACCGGTTGATCTCTAATCTCCAACATAACTTGCTCCCAACCAGGTTAGGCGTTCAGCATGAGTTACCACAGCGATTGAACCCGGTAACAAGTGATCCACCTTCGTGATACAGAAAACCTTGGGTTGAACCTGAAGTTACCTCGTTAACGCCAAATCTTGCTTCGTAGTACAGGCCTCTGGACTTTCAATACCTCCATAAACATAAATTCAACTTTAAAGGGGTGATAGAATGCAAAACAGAGTTTACCTCATCATAGTTGAATAACGACAGTCCGGTGGGTAAAATAGGCATACATAGAACCTCAATGTTCCATTGACACCTCTTTCCTATGCAAATCTCACAATTTGAAACTGCCTCTGAAAACGGCCAAATCTGAACGAAGCTAATAGTTGACGTCAACTCGGTGGCTGTACCTTAATTGGCTCTGGTCTGTACCTTTGTCACGCCCCAAAATTTTCATACAGACCACTGGTCTGAGACGAGCTGGTGTTTTGAATGTAGGTCACGCAGATCTCACACACGAGCTTAGCTACGAGCTGCGCTGTGTACTTTCAAAAGAAGAAAGTTTGGAAGTCTTTCAAGGATACTGAAAATGAACCATGGTCGTAAATGCAGTGTTCCAGACTGTACAACGGAATACTGGTCCAGAGAAAAGTGTTTAGAAGGAGTAGATATCGGACAATGGAGCGGAGAGGACATGCCTGTGGGCTACACTCTCCGCTAAATGTCCCAGCGCTGAGACACTGAACTAGCTACAGGGTAAGTTGTGATTCCTTGTCTGGAAGTGGAGCTTTTTATTAGGCTTGTTCAAGATGAACTGCGCCTCGCCTGTAAAGTGGACGAGAGCAGGCAGCAGCAGCCGGGGGTGGTGACAAAAATCCGCTGTCAAGTCGGACAGTTTTCAGCGGATTCCAGCAGCCTTCAGGCAGTCACAGAAACACTATTCCGATTTAATAAAATGTTATCAGGCCCATATATCAGCTTGTACACAGTCTCCAGTTGTTTTAATTATCACAGAGTAGCTGTCAAAATACTCTATATGTGATCTGTGGCTGATAATAAACAGACTGTAGATGATCCATAATCTGAACTGATTTAGTCTCTCTGACTTCTAAACTAAATTATCAGCCACACGTGTTCTGTATAGAAGAAGCCTTTAAATCAGACAAATAGCAGTTAAAATCCCTCCAATTCAAAATCACTAAAAAAGAATGTATAAAACGTCATCATGTTGAGTTGATTCTGAACCAATCAGCTGTTATATCAGCTGAGTAGCCGGCGTTTCCCAGCATGCCCTGGGTCCGCCTGGGTCTTGCAGTCTGTGAAAAGCAACTGCGCATCATAACTACTTGGTAAGGTTTAGGAAAAGATCATGGTTTGTGATAAAATAAGTACAGTATGTTTGTTACATAACTGTGTTACTGTGTTGAACCAGGGAATTTTTGCATCTACCATGACAAAGGATTATAATTAAATCCATTGGCCTTGTTTCCGTGGTGCCGGCATATCATTTTACCACATTAGTGTATGTGCCACCACCGCGTTATTATGGAACCCATGCAACTTCTAGGCAAGACCCGTCCTTTGATAGCATTTACACAGTACTATTGGCCAGGCGTCCATGCTTACGCAGGGTCACGTAACCCGATTTGTTCAGTCTATTCCCTGACCACTTGGCTATCCTAACCTTAACCACTCGAGGTCAATGCCTAACCCCAACCAAACAAGCTGCTTCATAGGGCGGGACTTGCCCTGTAAGTTACGTGGGATCCATAATAACGCTCCACCACCGCGTAATGCTATGTTAAGAGGTTGTGGTGATTAGGGTTGGGCGGTATCCAAATTTTGATACCATCAAACCTCCTCCCTATTTTACCGCGGTATACGGTATTACCGTGACTAATTAAAAATTATGACGTAAGGCTCAGACGGCGTCACCAAACTGTTGGCTTGTGCACCGTTCAGAAACTGAATACCAAACACTAATACTGAAACAATAATAACATAACAACAACTTACAAAAAACTACTTTCTCCTCCACACTGTCACGTGATGACAAACACACATAATTACATAAATTATATTTTTTGTAGAGTGCAAGCGGGGCAGACGTGTGCTGGGGGGGGCAGCAGCGCGTGGACAAACTGCTGCCGGTTGTTGAGGAAAATCCTGTCTGCCTCCACAGGAGGGGGGAGCAGGCCAGTGCGGTGCGCACGGGTGCTGGAAGCTGCCTCAGGAAAATGTGGGCGAAGAGGAATGAGGGATCCGCCGCAACCAGCACAGCAAGCATCCTCTCCATTAACCTGGACGGCTTGCTTTCTCGAGCTCCGACAGTTCAAAGAGTTCCAACAGGAATGTTTTGAGGGCGTTCTACTTGCCGTTAGCCGGAGGAGCCTCTAACAGCGCCATAGCCCTGGCTGTTGTTGAGGCATCTAAGGCCGATACCACGTGGAAATACTTTGTAACGTCCTGTGCTATTCCTCTCAGCTGGAACTAGGCCTCGATGTGCTAAAACCACGGCCGTGGGTTGTGCTGCCAAAAGTCCGGTAACTTGATGGTGGCCGCGTAGATAGCACCAACATTAGCTGCGCCGCTAGCAGCGGCCGGTGCCACCGCAGCAACAGCATTTTCACCACCATTGTTGTTTGACATAATTCAGCCGTTAACCCGGAACTCGTATATCATAACACCTCTCCCTTAAAGGTACAGTACCTTGGCGAATATCTCTTTCAGTCTTACTTGTGGGTCACCACAATTTAATATTTAATCCTTGTCTCCTATATAAGTGCATTGCATTTTTTTTAATGTTAATGTTACCGTATTACCGCCCAACCCTAGTGGTGATTTCACATATTTCTTTGAGATCAGGCTGGTTTCTTGTCTAGGCCGAGCGAGTCATTTTTTTCTTAACTCCAATACAACAGAATACAACTTGGCAATAAATAATACCAAAGTGTCTGAAAAGCTTTAAAACATGGATGCCTCATGCCAGCAACATTTCAAGGTAACTGAACCTTAATTTAATGCTGTTTTGATCAGGAACAACTTGCCTATCACAAAACTGCTCAGTGCCAGATAATTATTCATTCAGTGTACAAAACACACTCGCTATTAGTAACACTGGTAATTACCATCTTGAGTTGTATAATGCTGTGAACGCTTGCGACTTGTTGCCATGGGAATCTTTCCCATTGCTACCTTCCATCCCACATGAAGGGGACACAGCATCAGCCTTTTCACAGCCGATCCATACACACACTGAGCAGCAATTCATTTTCATTAAATTTCACATAAGAGCCAGTGTTTGTAGAAGGCAAGTATGTGGATCGATTGTATTTGCAGTCATTGATCAGGTAAGCATTAACCTCTGCTCACGTACAGGTCTGGGATGAAGAACTAGGAATAGCCAACTATCGATCTAAAGCTGTCTCTGATATTATAGACTATCTGTTTCAAATTGAGGCTAGCCTAAACCAGCAGTTAGAGCACAAGATCACAGCCTGGCTGCCGTCCCTAAAGGTTGGTTAGAAAGAAAGGAAGGAGGGGGAATCCGGCCAACACTATTTGTACTGATAAAGAGACAAAATATGCTTATCCATTTAGAAGGAATCAATAGACAGAGGAAGGAAGAGAGGAGGACATGGAGAGATATCCTTGTCAAGTCGATGTTGTGTTCGCTCTCTGAATCTCTGGGGCAATTTGGCAGTTTTAGTGGATTTTGTTTCTGCTGCCTCTGACTGAATGATGCTAACAGTGATGTTTTAAAGTTCCTTCTTGTCTTTATGAACAGAAGAGTGACTGCAGGGTGCATCCTGTTTATGAGGAGGTCACTTAGAGAACAGACTTCATGTTCCCAATTTACCAGAGCTGGAACTGGGGATCATCAGCCCATCTGCCGATGGTCACTGGAGAACATCCGTTACTTCAATAACTTTACGTAGCATTGCTGTTTCGATGTCTGTCTCGTCTCTAAAGCCTACTTTGTTTAAATCAGTCCCTAGTTCAGTAGGAACAGTGAATCACTGAGTGTATTGGATTTCAGGCACTGATTAGGTTCCTAATTTAATAAACATGGGGACAGTGGTGAGTCACTTAGTACATTTACATGCACACCAATATTCCACTATTATTCCAAATATGACAATATTCAGAATATGATACAGGTCATGTAAACAGCATATTCCGGTTGGATATTCCAAATAAGGCCTTTTTCCAAATATAGCATTTTCCGATTAAGATGTGGGATATTCCGGTATTATTCGGGGTTTTAGAGGCATTCTTTGGACATGTATACAGCGCATTCGGAATATGCGTCTCAATCAGGGTTATTACCACAGTTTACAGCCTCTTGCCTGTTTACAGCTTATGGTCAGCACTGTGCGTTGCTATGGTTGCTGTACACAAACCAACCAGCCAACAGTTTGCAAGGCTGCAGACCCAAGAAGGAGAAACACAGCTATTTTGAAACATTATCAAAGACTTTGATATCAACAGGTTTTTGGATATGCGCACACATCGCTATGCCGACCTTTTCAAGATGCTGGTTGAAGGAATGAAAGAGGAACGCTGTGTTCGCACAGTACAGTGAGTCTGCCACCGCTGGTAAACTTTGAAAAAAATTATATTTTGCACGGCTACATGTAAACGGGAATATTAGTGGAATATTCACTTTCATTAGCTATGTAAACAGCTTAGTCAGAATATCATCTTTTTCCGAATAAGGGCAAAAAACGGAATATTATGTGCATGTAAACGTAGTGACTGATGACCTGCGACACAAATTCAAGGCACCATGTTGATGTCATATCAACAACATACAATATGTCCCTCAATTCAAGAAGACTTACGTTTTAAAGACGTCAAAAGTAAACTGCACACATTGTAGCTGTAATAATAATTACATGGGCTTCTTCTCAATTGTCTTCTTTTCAGTGGTGTTACTGGAACAATACTGACATTAAGACATCCTGAGGTGGACAGTGCACCACCTGTTGGACCACAAACCAGTCTGACACACACCACAAATAATTTGTGTCTCCCTCTTCCTCGATCAATCTCTGCCTCTCCTTTCTTGTTCTGTACTTACTTACAGTTACTTATTTTTGGAAGTCACAGGAGAGTTTTAATTTGCAGCCCATTTCTGCGTGTGTTTTGTGTGTGTGTGTGTGTGTGTGTGTGTTTGTGTGTGTATATGTATGTGTCTTGTGTGAGTATGCCTGTACTGTAACTGTGAGAAGAAAAAGATAAGTCAATGAGGTTGGCATACTACTCTCAAGGCCCTTCTAAGGTCCTCCATGTTTTTAATCACCAGCAACTCTAACATCTAATTGATCATTAACATTTCTCCTGCTGATCCTTAACCCTCTGGGGACACCTTCCAGAACATCTCTTATTATCTTTTTGTCTCTGTGTGTGTGTGTACATATGCGTGAATCTTTGTGTATTTCAGTTTTAAAGCAGGTACAGTAGGTGGTAGTGAGGAAAGCAATTACTGTAGCTGAGGGTATTAGCAGGCTAAAAGTGTTTACACACCTCCATGTATTAAAGAGTCTGCCTTCACCGTCACCAACTATCGACATGGCATCACCTAGCACCAAAGATTAGCCAATAGCACATTTTACTAGTGGTGCTAGTAAAAGAAGTTGTTTGGTTAAATAAATTAATTTAATTAGAAGCCATGTTTAAATTTTGACATTTGTTTAAAGGTTGCTGCAAAAGTTGTTGCTCGTGTGTGTAGTTAGGAATAAACAATAACATTGTAATAAAAAACATAGCTTTGTGATACTGTATCCATTATTATAAATATTTGATTTAGCTGTTATTAATATCAGAGTTTTAACTACCAATTTGCTAATCAAAATGCCAGCTTTAAATCACAGGATGTGAAAGCAAAAATTGTGTGAAACACCATCCAACAATTTTCTCAATTGAGCAATTTCTTTTGATCTGGATCTTCATATTATTTCTAATGGTGGAAGTGAACTACTGCAGCACTTTATCTGGACATGCTCATGACTCATGAGAATGCTTCACTTTAAATTTGACCTTGTGTCAGTCAAAAATGACCACATGAATTATTGTGAACACATACAGTATGTGGCCTTGCTGTGTGTTGCGTGACTATGTTGCTTGTCTGGAGTCCCATGAGTCTTAGTAGCATGGTGGTACAGTTTGACAGGTCTGTTAGTAAAGACAGATCCACAGGAGATGTGCCTACCTCATCTACATGTGTGTTGATGAGAGTAGAAATAGCCCCATCTTTTTTCCATCTTTCCCTTCCGCTGCCCCCCTCCCTAGCTCTCCCTTCGCTTCCTCCCTCTTCTCATTTCCTCTCCTTCCCACGTCTCCACTCATCTACACCCTGTGTTACTTGTTTTTCTTTCCATTTTTTTCAGCCTCATCCCCCCTTGTCTGCACTCCCGTGTCTCCTTTTCTCCTCTCCTTTGTTTTACTTTCCTCTACTTTCCCCTTTCCTCTCACCCTCTCTCCTCCTCTGCACAGTGTGTATAGACAGGCGTGCACTTCACCGACAGCAGTGATTTATTCTGCTTAGGCAAATGAGTGTGGCTAACAGCATACTGCTCCCTTTCTGCTTCATCAGTACACATTGCACATTACACTGGAGCAGGTTGCAGCTTGTAGGCACACACATAACCCCTGAAATTGATCTAAGAGACACACTGGAGGGGTTCTTCGGCAATACAATGGACTGATGTGATTCATTCCTGTGTTTTGGATGTAGTGGAATGTGTAATTGAGCATGTATATTTCACAGCTTGTGCCTCCCATGTAATAACTGTCTTTACAACGGCCCCCTCAGTTGGGGCCGTGGTCAGAAGAGTTGCCTTTTGCGGTCACTCACTCACTACGCAATGCTTGGTGGACAATAGTGCTGGGCAATATGGTTAAAATCCATTTATTACAATACTGCACAAATATTTTTCCAATACTGGTACATATTGATTTTACTTTGGTTGACTATGGTCTACCATGATTCTTTCCTTTGTTCAAGTACTTCTGCCTTCCTTCACTGTATCACTGTCTTAACAAACACAGCAAATGTTTTCAGTATGTCATGTTTTGTCAGATTTATGCGTTTCGTGCTCATTTACTTACACTACTTTTGTGCAAAGGCATTACCCAGTACTCCATAGAATCAACACATTCAGTGTGAATATGACTGACACATGGTGCTACAGTAAACTGGAGATTTATTTAACTGTTACACTTGTGTTTAATATTTTGCAGTTTCAGCAGAGACATGCACAGAGAAATATTTCACTTCCAGCTGCCATTTTTGTTTGGCTGAAGAAAATATGTTGCTACTTAGTACTGGTAAAAAATCTTTTGTATTGTGCAATACACAGGTTATTTATTGTTTTAGATGTGCATAAGAGTATTTATGGATTCTGGAAATACTTTCCAAATGGGTTTTATTTGTCCTTCTCAAAAACAGTTACAAATGTAACAATAGTGATGACTCAAGAGGCACAAACTGGGCCTAATATTATGGCTGTCTATACATCAAATATTCACGTGACCGCACGCAGACAAAAGACAGACATTTAACAGACCATAATTGTTTACAAAAATGTGTAAAATCATCAGTCTAAGTGTGCTTGTGAATGGCTGGAGGATATCAGCAACACACATGGATGTATACATACAGTATGTGTGTGTGCGCTTATATCACTTGTGTCTGTGTGAAAGTGTTAAGAGAGAGGAGGCGGTGCCCCATGGATACCTGTGACCTGGTCGACGAGGATGCGGGAGGTGATGATGCGTCCGTACTGGGAGAAGAGCTGCTCCAGCTCCTTCTGAGTCATAGTCTTGGGCAGGCCGCTTACATACAGGTTGGCGTCACGGATAGAGGCTGAGCTGGGTCGTGCATATGACACCTGTGAGAAAAGACAGTCTTAGGGCTTGTATAAAAAAGATTTGGGCTCTAGTACTTTATTACTCATTAACATCCTGTGGGATTTAAATCTAATCAAGATTAAAGTGTGAGAGGCACAAGGAAATGTGTGTGTTTTGAATGGGCAGGGATGCGGGTCATTGGATCCACAGGGAGGAAAATGTGACTGTTTTCTTAGCACACCTTGCCTTGGGGATTATCGTTGTCAGGAAAAGATTTAGCTGCTTAGAACACTGGAGAGATAACACTTGAGTCGTTGGCTGGGAGAGGCAGAGGAAACTTTGTTCCCTTGAGTAAACCACAGGGGTCTCATTTATAAACGTGGCGTATGCACAAAACGGGGCTGAAAATGTGGGTACGCCACTTCCCACGCAAAGGTTGTGATTTATAAAAAACTAACTTGACAGGAGAATGTGCGGTCCTCCACGCAAACTCTGACCCATGCGTACGCACATTTTTGAGACGAAATAGGAATTGGTGACGCAGACGATGAGGTGGTGAACTGAAGTCAGACTGCAGAAAGTAAATGGGAATAACGATTACTCGTAATATTTTCAAGTATTGGTTCCTCACGCACATTTTTTCACTCCATATCATCCACGTTACCATGAAGATTAAATCCAGAAGTGTTATTTGCGCTTGCACTTAGTGATAATTGTTCCATAAACACTCCCTCAAATCTTAAATAAAAATGTGTTTTTAATGTTTAATCGGCGCTGTCTCGCCGTCACATTGTCCGCTACGGAGCGCAGGAGGAGGAGATGGCCCGACTGCATGGAATACAGGATAGCATCAAATACCCTAGCATTAGATAACTCCAGAACACAGTGTAAATAACGAAATATCTGTCTTTAATACTGTGCATATATCATCAAATGTCAAAGTCGGGAAATACAGCCGTTAAGCTCTCGCGCAATTGTTACCCTTAATGTCCTTGTTATCAGTCCGAACTTAAATACTGTTTGTGACAAAACCTGCATGAAGAAAAGTGTGTTTGCCTATTACACTTTCTTTCGTTTTCAAATTGTATCTCGGGGTGGGGGATACCACTAGTTGATGCTGTGTTGGCAAGGTGTTAACAATCACAAATTGTTGTAAACATATAAATACTGCAGTGAACCCGTGTGTAATGCTGCATGATGGCACTGCTGGCACTGCAGGACGACTCCGCCAATGGAAGAATCAGGAGAGAAAAGGCTTCAGGGACCATGACGATGACTGGCTAATATGCCGATTTAGATTCCCTAAAGCTGAGCTCTTGGATCTATGTACTGAATTGGGTCCAGTAGAGAGGGCAACGCGCCGGAACTGTGCCATCCCGGTCCATCCCGGTCCAAATACAGGTCCTCGCCACTCTGGGGGCAACCGGCTGTTTCCAGAGGGAAATGTCAGACAGTGTTTTTTTTTAAATAAATATTATATATAATCTTCAACTTTATCACTAAGGCTTGTTTGGATATAATATATAGTTCTGTTAAATCTTATTATATACAGTACGTCTGGTATATCGAAGCTGTCCCCGAGTGCCGTAATGCCTGCCATTTTGGACGTATTATTAATACATGTAGTTATAGATCAGGTTTCCCTACACTGTGCAAGAACAGGCCGGAATTCTAATTCAATTTGCAGCAATTCCTGAACGCCTGAGAATTTTTTTGCTTTTTCTCCACCAGTCATCATGATTCAGTGTAACAACTGCTAGTGTCATTCATATACTGATTACTGATACAGCATTCACGAGGTGCTTTGCATTGACTATTTATGGTTAAAAATGGGCGTGTACAGGGCGGGATAAGAGGCTGATTCACGTACGCACACTTGTAGGTAATCTCTGATTTATAAAGGGAACATTGCTTACAGGTGTGCGTACACACGGTTTTATAAATCTGGCTTGTAGTGCTTACCTAACTACTGCGCATGTGCGACTCCCAACAAAGATGGAGTAGAAGTGAGATGCCTCACTCTGTAGCTAAAACAGAGAGCTCAACACACAGGGTGAAAAGAGGCAATGTGCAGTACAACAAAAATATGGTGTTTTTTGAAAATTAAACCATGTAAACCTATTCTGAAATGACCTCTAAATACAGTTATAAACCTGAAAATGAGGACAATATGAGCACTTTAACACATTAGCAATGAGCCTAATATTAGGTAACCAAAATAAAGGTTGACCGATTAATCGGCCGGCCGATTTTTGGCATTTTTTTACATAATCGGCATCGGCCAATATCCCAGTATATCAAGCCGATTAATAGGCAGGCGCATCTGCGGGCAGCCTAGTGTTAAAAACATGAATAGACGACATTTTTTACAGCGCACCCAGACCAGCTGCCTCCAGCCCCTCCCCTTGTGAAGTCTTGCCGTGTGTCTCGCGCAGTCACTTCAGGTTCAGACGCTACCATTAGTAGTAGCATATTGCTGGTGTTCTTGCCTTGGGATTAACTGTACTAATACAACCGTACAAAACACCGCGGCCACACCGCTGTGGAAGCTCCCCGAATGTCATTTATCAGAGTCTGGTTGTTACCCCTGTCCGTGGCAGTCTCATCCACTCGTATAACGGAGCTAACTGGAGCTAACCGCTAACGGAGCTAACCGCTAACGGAGCTAATCGTTGCTAACAGAGCCTTCAGTTCTCCGTGCCTGTATCCATTAACTGCATCTATGGACTCGAGCACGAATAAAACCCTTAATTTTATTAAATTGGCTGGACGAGTTTTAAGTTACAACTCAGAGTTGTTTGAATGACAGAAATCTGCTCAGATAAGATCCTAATGAGTGCAACAGGACATGTAACAGTAGGATCCCCAAAACACAGATAAAACACTTCAACAAATGAACAATGATCTAACAAACAAGGTGAACAAGAATTTACTTTAGATAGTCCTAGTCTGATGTGGTTCAACAGGAGTTAGGAGGAAATAGTGTTGAGATTAATAATTAATTTGTATTCTCAGAAGTTTAATAAATGCTGCTAAGTGCACTAAACTATTTTTTCATTGAAAAGTTTATTTGACAGTTTATTTTCTTCTTACCTGTTTTGTTTATTTAATATATTTTTCATACATTATACAATATAGTATACAGTATGTTTTTACATTATACATTTTTAATTGAAGTATACAAGTGTAGATTGGTGAAGTGTTCAATAAATGTTTTGTTGAAATTCTGTGTATATTAGTGTTACATTTTAACTTTCAAATAGATGTTTAAAAACAAGCACATATCGGCCAAATATCGGTCAAAATAAATCGGCAGCATTTATCGGCCATCGGCTGACCCTGATTTCTAAAGATCGGCATCGGCCAGAGAAAACCCATATCGGTCGACCTCTAAACCAAAAGCCTTTAAGATTTTATGAAGTGTCATTTAGTCTTGGAAATCCTGTTTACAATTCAATTTTATTTATAGTATCAAATCATAACAAGAGTTATCTCGAGACACTTTACAGATAGAGTAGGTCTAGACCACACTCTATAATTTACAAAGACCCAACAATTCCAGTAATTCCCCCAAGAGCAAGCATTAGCAGTGGCGAGGAAAAACTCCCTTTTAGGAAGAAACCTCGGACAGACCCAGACTCTTGGTAGGCGGTATCTGACGGTGCCGGTTGGGGATGTAACAGATGTACAGATTTATAGTTTATTTATATATAGTTTTATTAGGCAGGTATACAGCATGAGTAAAACCTTTTACTCCACTGCAGAGCATCTGTCCTGCATTTTTTCGAGGCTTAGTACTAGAAGTAAATTGTTTTCTTTTGTATCCCTTCTGACTTACATACAATGTGCTGTAAGAACACATGCAACCATACACATACTCACACATGCTCATACAATCCAGTACAGTCTTGCCCTTGCAACACTCATGGACAGCAATCTCTCAAGTGGAATAAAAAGACCACTCACCCACACAATTCCACTCACTGTCAAACGCTGCACCACCTTCTCATTTCCACACCTCCATAAACATGCATACAGCTTTCAATGCTCTCTTCCAGTTCCACATTCTTCTACCACACGTATACTGTGTATGATTGTCCTCTCTAATGGTGCAAATGGTGATGACTGGATAACTGGCTATACTGTGCTGTGCGGCTTCCAGTGGCAGCTCTCTTCCAATGAACCTTCACTTGTCAAACGTTGTCCCCAACATCCTCATGTGTAGACCCAATTTTGCTCAAGCGAAAGTTGCTTAAATCCCATTACTACTGCTGCTGACTGGAGAAGCTTTCCCTTGCAGTACTTTCATTACTTCTGACATGTGGAGACATAAGCCATCAAATAAGGTTAAAGTCAGGCAAATATGGTGGATATGCAGTCATATCCTTGAGCAACAGCATGGAAATCCTGCTGCAATTTTAACAGTGGGAGAATAGGATTGGGAACAGCTGGCTTTCCCCATTTCTCACTTTTCTCTCACACATCTTCTCCCTTTGGCCTCTCTGCTCAGCTCCTCTGTCTTCCTCTTCCTCTCTGCATCCTTCGCTGCTGGGATCTTTTCCTTCTGCTTCCTTCCTGCACGCTGGTTCACGAAGCCTTTCTCTCTTCCAGATTCTGTCACTTTTTGCTCTTCTTTTCTTCTCTGTGCAGCTCTCCCTCATTTTCTCTCCTTGTCAGCCAACTCCAGATGTCTAATCCATCAGCACCTCTTCAAGCTGTGAGCGGTATTGTGTACAAGTGTGGTGTGGCGCATGTGTGAAACAGTGTGTGTGCAGAAAAGTTTGAAAAAAGTGTGTGAGATTATGTGCATGCATGTCACTGTGAGCTCTTCTCACCTTTGGCATGCTGCTTCCCCTCACACCTCAGTAGGAAAGCAGCATCGCAGCCATCCTTGACAAAATCTGAGGTGTCATGGAGGAGGAAACCGCAGCAGCGAAACCAACTCAAAGACAGAGACACACATCGCCTGAGAGCATGTGAATCTCTGGGCCAAGTGTTTCCTCACAAGTGTAGTGGCAGAGAGTAGGAAGGGTGTGACATGAAAGAGCGCCAAACTTAATTTTAGAATTACCGTGCTGCCTTTTAATTTACCTTGTTACCTTTAGGGTATTTCAGTCTGTTGTGGAGAGAGAAAGCAAGGAAAGAGTGTAGTGGGAGGTGAAAGAGTGATAGCACCAGACAGAGATGCAGAGCTGTCTTCTGTCATTTCAAGACCGCCTTTATCTCAGGAACAACTTGAGGCAACCTCTTGTGTCATGAGAGTGTGACTGTGAAACTCTGAATGCTACACTCAAAGACCTCATGAATTCCACGCTACGTAAATGCCCTTCAACTTTTTCTAGTCTTTATTATGGAAAAAGCCAACTTTCACTTGAGTCTCCATGTTACTTTTCATTGTATTGCTCCTATTATTAGGAGCAGTGCTCCTGTAATGCTGATGTGTGCGCTCTCACACACAAGCAAACGCACCCAGTCTTTTGGTTCATACAGACACTTGAAATCGTGGCTCAATGAGAGCCCTGCTTTGCTGAAACTGTAGGTTGCAATGACCAAATCATACATGTGCATATGGACAACACACACACACACACACACACACACACACACACACACACACACACACACACACACACATACATACATACATACATACATACATACATACATACATACATACATCACATCACATCACATCAAACCACCACAGATTCCACCTTAATAAACCAAAACGTACACACTTGTATTTACTAATACAACACATGCAGAAAACACACATCACACACAAATCACGTCTTTTTTCCATGGCATAAGTTAGACAAGAGCAAGTATGCTCTGCTGAATCAAGGCCAGGCAGCGTACATTGTCTGGGGAATAGAGGGATTCCCAACTACAGGATAATCCCATCCTATTAGATTAGATGACAGAAAGCAAGAATCCAGGGATTATCACAGAGCAAAAGATTACTGCCCAGTTTAAAAGCAACAACATATCGGCAGGCACAGAAAGTACGATAGCAGAGGATATGAGAGAGGAGAAAACAAGATCAGCAGGAAGACCTATATGTTAATGTTAACAATGTTTAGTCTTCAAAATATACCACCAAGCCTGCTAGCCATTAAATGCATTAACAAAGCCCTCAATTATTTTGGAAAACATGCAATGATTGACATGTTTCTTACATATTTACCTTTTTAATGTGTCTCTTTGATTTAGATGGTCTTTTTTTATTTCTGAGGCTCATGCATGTTAATCCCATTTTGCCCTCCAGCTCATTTACTAACAGAATCACTATCTAAAAGGGCTTCGCTACAGAAGAAAGCAGCCTTATCATTTAAGTTTAGCATGACCTACACAAGTTCATCATCATATGATTTTATCAGTTATTATCTAGCAATTCATTTTTATATTTTGCAGCGATGCAAATAGTTAGTTGAAAATTACTGTGTATCTGTAATGGAGACAACTTGTTTAGCTGTACATGGTGTCAGTTACCTTGATCGTTTTGGTCTGAAGTCTGAGTCCATTTAATGTGTTGATGGCTTTCTCTGCGTCCTTTGGATCGATGTAGTTGACAAAGCCGTAGCCCAGACTCTGTCCTGAAAAGCCAGAAAGAAGGAAAGAAAAGCTTTTAAAATGTTTTCTCCATTCAATTAGTTTTTCTTCAATTTGCTCACTGACAGCAAGAAAACATCTTAATTTACTCATTATCGATACTTTTCGATTTGAGGGGAGACAGAGACACCCCTCATTATTAGAAGAGAGGGATAACGGTTTTGTAATTTGTAATGTGGTACCATATTTCACACTCAGTAATAGTTCTTTCTCTTCTATATTTGGCATCTTGTATTATGTTTTTGAAATTGTTGGTAGTCTAAGGACAAAAAGCTAATGTTACATTTAGACTACTCCTACATTAAAACTAAAAATGATACCCAGCCCTTGCTCCCATCCATAGTCACAATCTTGGATATCATTCATCTTTTCCTCGAAAAATCCTTTGCAACATCTTTTCATCACTACTGACAAGATCACAGTGACTCCTGCCCAGAGCACCAGGAGTCTTGGTGTGATTTTTGTCAACCATGTGTCATGTGAATCCTGCTCAGTTGCCACAGACCTGCAGATTTGTACACTACAACATCTGATGGATGAGACAGCCTATTTCCAGCTTTGTGTACTGTACCCTTATTAAAGATCCTTCTCACTACTCTGTTCAAATAACACTTAAAAAGGTCAGCAAATGACCATTCAAGAGATAATCCAGGTCAAATAAAAGAAGAAAACATCTCTACCTGATTATTATTATTATTATTGAATAAGGACTGTGTCGATCCTTGCACTCCTCATTATTGGCTGCTTGTTATATTGGTGATCTCGGAGCTTGAGGGAATCTATTAATGCATGGTAACACTTTATAATAACCATCATTAATAGATGGTAAATTGATAATTAATTAATCTTTAGTTAATTGTCATTTAACTGTCAGCAAACAGTCATTTTACTGTTAAGAAACAATTACATTATAATTAATAATGTTTACTAATTATTAGTAGTGCTGTTAACAGATTATTGTTACACACATTATATCCCTCATATACTATATTAGGTATCTGGCAATGATCAAAAAATGTTTGTAAACCTTTAAGACTATGAAAAACATCAGTCGCAACTTTACAAAAGCCATCCAGATAATATTTATAGATGTTTACAATGTATTTTTTAACTATTTAATAAGGTATTATAGTCATATGTTGCAACTTTATAATAACAATCCAGACACTGTTTATAGACGGTTTACAAAGCAACTAGTAACCCTTAACAAAGTGTTGGGAATAAATTGGGAATTCTTAAAGGTTTACAAACATTTTTTGATCATTACCAGATACCTAATATAGTATATGAGGGATATACTGTGTGTAACAATAAACTGTTAATTTACAGCACTACTAATAATTAGTAAACATTATTAATTATAATTTAAATTGTTTAACAGTAAAATGGCTGTTTTCTAATAGTTAAATGACAATTAACTAAAGATGAATTAACTATCAATTTACCATCTATTAATGATGGTTATTATAAGTGTTACCACATTTATTTTAAATAGCTCAACATAGAAGTGTCAACGACTGATTCATAGACTAGTTATAAATTAGAATCAAATTCTCTCTGAATTAAGTGAAACTTGAATCAGCCACAGCAAACACCACAACATATTTGTTACTGTCTTTGCAGCTGTACATACAGAGCGAAAAAAATACCACCCCCTTTTCCCTCTAAGCTCAAAATGTCTTTCGATAGCAAACTCCCTTTGAGTGTAAAGCAGGCCTGAAATCTCCCAGTGTTTCCCCGACAGATCAAGCCTTTGAACAGACATAGGACTTTAAGCGGATGCCTTCAGCCATCAGGGCCTTCAGTCGGCTAGTTTTCAACAAACAGCCGCTATCCACTAACGCCACACATGCACAAAGAGAATCCCAGTCAGTTAAAGAGGAGCTGCATGCACATATTCACGCTAATGGGAACAGACAGCGGTTAGTCAGAGACAAAGTGAATCACAAAATATGGAGCATAGCTGTTTCACTAAATAAATACATTTGGGCTATGGATATCATAGGCGCAGAACGGCTCAGCAGCGAGCAGTGAAAGGGCCAGGAGGGACTTGTAGTCCTAACTTCAAACATCTGATGATTTTCTCTTCTCTCCGCTCCTCCCTCTTCTCCTTTGGATTAATTGTGGATTATCAGACGCTCTCTATTGTTAATTAAAAACCTGCCATCCTGGAGAGACTACTGCTATTTTTAACTAACCCTCCTCTCCTCCTCCTCTCTAACTCTCAGCTGACATCAGGTGTTAAGTTTGGCAGTTTAAATATAACTCACAAATTCATTCTTTGTGGCCTCTCTTTATTAAATAATGAAGAGTAAGAGAACATGTGGCAAAATTCATTAATTGAATTAGTTGAAGTGAAAAATGCATGTACTGTAGCTTTAGCTTGCCAATAAACTGAGAAGGGCCATAAACGGTATTCTAAATTACAGTAGTGTACATTATGCTGATGAATTAAACATTTTCCCCCAAATAAATATGTTTTTGTAACATTTCAAACTGTATCTGTTCATAGGTAATGTAGGTGCATTCCAGATGGGTGCAACAGCTGTAACGCTCCTCTCCGGCATTCGCCATCTCTCCCACCCTTGCCTCCCACTTTCCCATCACCTTCCTCACCCCTCTCCCTCATCTTCAACAAGAAATGTGAGGTTCAACGAGCGCAGCTACCAGAGGGTTAGCTGACAATGAAGTGTGCTGGCGAAGAGCACTCATGCAGGGCAATTGAGATGGGCTGGCTGAAGCTTAATGGTACCTAGACACTTAGCACTCATGGAGTAGTCCAGGCAGCCAAATGGGGCCAAACTGGCAGCCATGGACGCTGCCGCTGTGTGACGGTATGTGTGACGGTATGTGTGTGTGTGTGTGTGTGTGTGTGTGTGTGGGGGGGCGTGTGTACAAGTTTTACATGTGAGTCAGCAATGGGTTACAGTCTTGCAACAAACAATGATTAATTTGACTTCCGGGGCCTGTTTCACAAAACCAAGATAAGGGATTAAGCCGGGATTTCCCCGTTATCCTGGATGACTCGGTTTCACGAAAGCGGAGGCACATAAATCACCATGGAGATTTATTCTGTGCAGCTAGCCTGCTCCCGACCAGGCTAATCCCATTTTTTTTAGGCTTATTTAATCTTGGAGCCTTTTCTGATCACCCAGCAGTGGTTTTACCCTATTGTTATCAGCCTGGATTCAAATACAACAGGTGCATATTGCTGTTCATTTAAGTACTGTTATTAGCCTATTTAAAGTTATGACCATTATTTTTTTTAATAATTATTCATGTGACAGTCATTGTTACTGTTATATTGCTGTTTGAAGACTGCTGTTCATATTGTTGTTAGAAGTTTGATGAATATATTATGACAGTTGTTGAGATAAGTAGAAAAGGCTGATAAAATTTCAAATGTGTTTTAAATGAAATCTGTTACTAAGGACAATACATACAATGATGTATATTTCTATAGTTGACCAATGCACCTCGAATTATTTTAGTTGATTAATTTTTTTTAAATTCTTTAACAATAAAGGACCATGTTTGTTCAGCTTCCATGTGCATTGTATTTGGCATTCTTAGCACACAATTTGTGTTGTCCAGTAAACTGGGACTATAATTTGGGAGGACTGTACAATTTAAAGAACATATCCTAATTGTACAATCCTCCCAAATTATAGTCTTAGTTTACTGGACCAGTAACTATCTAGTGATGTAGGCTACTGTACATTCATGTAACAACAATGGCAATGTCAATGGTTTTTGACCTTATATTTTGCTGGGGGGGAAATAACTGATGAATATACTCTGTTCCATTCATGTTTACAGTGTGCATGGGATTTATCACTTAATTATTTTTATAGTTTCTAGATTTTAGAGTCCAATTTCTTCAGTGTCTTTATTTTCTATGTCCATATATACAAGGGAGCAAGGCACATAATATGTAAAGAAGGAAACTCGTCCTCTATAAAAATAAAAAAAAATAAAAGAAACGCGAGAAAAAGCGTGGCAGATAATAGGCTAGCGGACAGACTGAATGATAGTCTACAAATATACATTTATGAACTACTGGTCTTAACTGAAACCATTCAATGGGTCACTTGTCATTTGCAAAAACGAACAGTTGTACACTTTGCATTAAAAACGAGCAGCGGGAGTTAATATGACTTAGGACATTTATATTTTGGCCCTTGAGAGAGAGGGAGGAACAGAGTGAAAGAGATATTTATGCATCATCTTCTAGCGTTGTAGAAAATTGATCTTCATGGTAAATTTCCTGAGTAACATTATCTTCTGCTTACTTTTAAGGCAAAGAGTACAACTGTTAATTTGTGCAAATGATTAGTAGCCTAATCATTGAATGGAATGATTATGACGGTTTCAATTCAGAGCAGTGGTCAGTTAATGTATATATTTAGGCTACTTACGCGGTCGGTCCGTTATCGTCTGCTACGCTTTCTCCCGCTGTTTCATTACAGCAGCCGTGTTTCTTTTCTTTTTATACAAATAATGTGTTTCACGTCATCATACTTCCACAAGAAGCTGCTGCTCACTCTGTATAAAGTATGTACAATGCGTATTCTCCATTTTGGCATCAGTACATTTGTGATCAACCTCGCGGTGCCGTGGACGCGCATCTATCCAAATTACTTCAGCCTGGTTCAACCTAGTCGCTCCTCCTCAGCCTGGCTTGGCCTTCGTGAAACGCACCAAGCCAGGATGCACAGATTAGACTAGGTCAAGCCTCGCTTTATCAGTTATCCTGGATTTATATATTCTGCTTTTGTGAAACAGGTCCCAGGCCTGTATTCAGCATCTGCTATATGTAAATGTTGTGTTTATGTAAGTTTGTGTGTATGCACTTTTCATGAGTGTGTATGTCGTATGCATGGGGAGCTTAGGCTGGTACTAGCATATCTGCCCGCCCCACTCCTCCTTCACTCCATCTTTGGCAAGGCTGAGGGCCTCCAGGCTGGAGAAAAAGGGTGGGAGCGAGGCTCGCTGGCTGGCAACATTCCCCAGGTGAGTGGGGAGATGAGAGGAGACAGAGGGAGACATCTGCCTGCAGCATCAGGAAAGCCCCGGGAGGGGATTCCACCCTTCCACCAACCATTTCCAGCCTGCTATGGAGCAGCTAACAGCAGGGAGTCACCAACTGGCTGCCTGGAATCTGCACGGATGGGTGGGAGACGCCAACGCACAACACGGATGTAAACAAGCGCACACACGTGCAAATAAACATGTAATCACTCAATCACAGAGGCACACGCAAACAAACACAAGCAGTGAAGAATGTCCTCGCAGCAGGACAGTGAGGAGTGGAGTGGCTGGCAGCTAACCAGTGAATGTATTATTGTTCATGTGTAGAGGTGGTTATCGTAGTTCCTAAACCATTTAGTGAATGTCAACACCGAACATGATGAAGAACACAGTATATTTCTATCGTATATCAATTGTATGCATGAGCAATCATATAGACCAGTGTTTCTCAAACATTTTTCAATATTGTACCCCCTTTGAATTGCTTTTTTAAGCCAAGTTACCCCCTGACCAGCGCAAAACATTTTCGGTAGAAAAAAAAGTCTGTATAAAGAGGTACAATACAGCGCCGGAAGTGATAGATTCACTAAACAACAACCTTTTTTAAATAAAACTTTTAAATGCTACATTTCAAATGTTTAGAATCCATCACATCTTCATTCATTATTATAGTATAATTATTTTAGGAATTATGCATGACATATTTTTAAATTAGCATTTTTGCAAAGATTTCACGTACCCCCTGCAGTACTCCAAGGTACCCCTAAGGGTACACGTACTCCCATTTGAGAAACACTGATATAGAGGTATTACTGTAGGCAGTTCTCCGTCTGTAACCTACAGTATGCATGCAGACGCAGCAGGCAGTGTGGTTGGCTTCAGCCTGTCACAACACCTGCCTTGTCCACCTCAGTACTCCCCAGCAGGGTTTTCCCTACATGCTGCCTGCATTTGGCTCACACCATCACAGTGCCCCTCTCTGTTCTGGCTCAACACACCACGGTTAAGCGCAGTTTAGTTACGGTTTAAAATGGCTCAGCATCATTTAACCTAGCATGGTGTCTAATTGGAATGCAGGATAAGACCAGCTCAGGCTGCATCACACAACACCAGACAAAATGCATTTCCATAAAGTAAAGACAAAGCAAAACGTGATATTGCTAAAGCTGTTTCTAGCCACGCATTACATGTTCTTCGAGATCAAGTCTTACAGTAAAAGTAATTTTTAAAGTCATGTCATCTATCAAAGTTGCTAAACTGCTGCTGATAAAGTAATTTACAAACAATTTAGCATTTTTATACCCATGTAAATGCTGTTATAAAAAAAATAAAAATAAAAAAAAAATGTGTATGGGACATTACCTAATATTGCGCTCCTCATAAATTTGTGTCACAGGAATTAATCCTTTTTAAAAGACTATAAAATCTTAGTGGTAGACTTTCTTCTGGTATTTCATAACTTCAGAAAAATAACTTCAGAAAGTACTGCATCTGAGGCAATACAGAGAAGCTATTAAAAATGCATGATAAATAGGCTCTAATGGGGTTGTAGCTAACAGAAAAATCTGCCTTGTGCTGATCAATTAGCTTAATGGATACATTAGCTTATATATTTTAATTGTCAATTAAAACCAAGAACCCAAATGATGCATTGCTTTCATAATGGCCTTTTAATGAGGTTACATATTCATTTGCCTGTGATTCGTCAGCTGCTTACAGTGCCGATTGCAGATTCTGCAACAGTTGTAACGACTTAAGAAAATGCTCTGCAGCAATGAAAGGGCGCTTCTTAATAAAATTATGTTAATGTAATAATGGCAGAGGTCTCCCCAAATGGGATTTATGTGAAGTATATTAATCTAAGAATCGTGGTTTGTTAATTATATTATATTGTATGGGTGTATTATTATTTTTTTCTCAAACACAAGTTGTTTAAAAACGGTAGGCAATATAAGCAAGATTTTCAGCCTACACCTGTTTCAGACTGATAATATTATTTGTACAGTAAATGCATTGTTGCTGGACTTCAAACTATGTGTATGCACCTGACATCCGAAGCTGTCATTAAATTACCACTATACTGTAGCACTGCAGTGTTTTATCATATAGTGCCACATCCCATTTCACTAACAAACTAACCACATGGGGTGGGGGAGTGAGGAGGTGGGGGGATAATTTGAACCCACCTCTACTCTTTTGGCAGTGCTTGTGTACAATCTGACATAAATTGTATGGAGAGGTGGGCTTGATTTTCAGTGGTACAATCACTGCTATTTCTAGTGAGTAGCTCTTGGTGAGTTGGCGAGGTGTTATGACTAAGCCATTATTTATTTCCTGAGGAGCAGCAGGTAGCTCAATGTGTGAGATAAGAAAATGAGTGTACTTGGAGCGGGTGTCCTGTCTGCTGGCCCCACTATGTCATTTCACCTTTCCTTTCCCCCTTCTGCACCTACACACACACACACACACACACACCCCCACCCACCCACCAGTGGATGGTGAAATGAAAATTCACCATCCATACCTACAGTATGCACATTTACAGATAAGTACATAAATAAGCCAATACATATATGCATGGCTACGCTGAATGTACGGGCATATAATCAAGTTAAACATATTCATGTACGACACTGTGAGGCGCACAGTGAGGTACACAATCATATGCTGTAAGGTCACGGTGCATATAGTAAGAGACTCTAGTTGCATATTGCCTGTCATTATTTTGTGCTTTTTTGTTATATTATGTGACTAAGAGCCCTGTACTGCAGACATGAAAGCATCTTCTTCTCCTGCTATCAGCAGACAAGGCTCACACAACACTATAGACTTTTTGATCTAGAATGCTGCCAAATGAAACGCATAGCAGCAGAACCTTCTATTTTGCTATGTACCTTCCTCTATTGTTCTCGATACTATTCTCTGAAAGTGTAGCTGTTCAGTACAAAGTTAATTTGAACTTCTGACAATGTTGTCAAAACAGATATAATGTTTTACTTGGAGTAGAGGCATTGTGTAGTTTTGATACAACTGCCAACTTGTCTAAATTTAAAAAAAGTCAAATTATTCACTTCTTTGTCTTCTGTTCCTGTGTAGGTTATATATTTTAGAACTGTGTGTTGTACGTGCTACCCAACAAATGGAAAAAGCTTTGCATTCATTTGAAGCAATGTAACAAAATAAAAAATCTGAAAAATGTCTGTGGGGTAGGCAGTTTGTTTTTGACGTCATTGGGCAAAAATTCCATCATAATCTTTCAGCATATTGTAAATCAAGTGGTCTGAGAGAAAACTGGACTTCTGCACCTCTCCTTGGCTCTGTTTTCAGGCTTTACAAAATCTAGCCTGTGACAGGAGACTCTCGCTAATCATAGGTTATTTTAGAAAGAGAGCTTTCCTATTACATATCTTCAAATGCAGATGTGTGTGCATGTCATTCATTCAATGGCATAAATCCTACAGAAAAATTTGCCATTGGCAATATCTGCCTACACTGCAAAGCAACCAAATAAAAGTAAGACGGACTTCTCAAAAAGAGAGTCTAAGAGAGAGTCTGACAATAAACGCAATAAAACGTGTCAATATTGGAGAAGCATGTCAGAGATAGAGAGAAAATGTTGCTAATAGTTTCTGCTTACCGCAGCCAAAGGCTCACGGCTGCGGCTAATAAAAGTTCATGTTTATGTACTTAGCCAGAGCCTCAAATCACAATATGTCACCTAAAGGGCTTTACAGGCCCCCAAGTTTGCAAGGAAAACAGGACGGTAATTCTCATAGAATTGCCGCTATATAACGGCATCGGGATCACAATCACAATCTGGATGAAGCATTTGCATATGCCTGTCTGGTATGAGGGGCTTAGGACGGAAAGGGGAGAGCTGCAGGAGAAGGGCAGTATTTTCAAATGTTGGCATTTTCTTAGCTTTTTCCATAAAACTGCTTACCCCAGCTTTAAAGGCTATCTATAAGTCTCACCACTGTCAGCAGTGAAGTTTGTCATTCAGAAGTAATGGGAGAACAGAAGCATCAAAAAAGGAGTGAGGGGGGAGTGGCAACTTTTAGAAATCATCAGGGCTATGAGCTGATGATGCTAACACACCTTGAGAGGACCAGCCCCTTCTCCCCAGAAACAGGCAAATCCGTTTGGTCAGTCTTGAATTTAGCATCATTTTAAGATGAGGCGGAAGGCAGAAAAAAACATTTCAATTTGTCAAAATAAATGTGTCACACTCACTGCTTTCCAGGCTCTCCCATCCTCAGACATGTTGCCCATTGCTGCTCAGCAACTTGAGCGAGTGCTATTTTTGATGGGCCAGTGCTCCCAAACATTTCAAAAGGTGCCCTGTCACCAGCTTCATGTCAAAATACACTTACCTTAAAGAGGGTCAACTCCATAGGAAATAGGGAGGAGTTGAGTGAGTTTTCAAAAAGATTAACACAAAGAGAACAAAAGACTACAGTGCCTCAAATACTAGCAGTACAGTTAGAGCATATCATGTGGCATGTATTGAGCCCGTTTAAATAACTAAATTCATAAACAGAGCCACGTCCCCCGCACACATCTACTGTAGATCCCTCTCCCACTCACTCATTCAACACATCTTTCCCTCCTGGGTTGCCAAGGTAGCAGCCACTGTTGCAGTCAATAGGCTCCCACTCTCAGTTCCCAAGGCCCTGCTTCCACCAACACACACACACACACACACACAGACACACACTTGCCCACGTAGAAGCTCAGGGACAAACACACGTAAACCACCCCCTCTTGGTGGCTCCCTGAGCTTTGGGGTCAGTGGACTGCAGCCTGCAGTGTGTGGGCTGGTTGGCTGGCTGTGCAGCTAAGAAATAGAAGGCAAGCTGACAGAATGAGAAGTCCCTTTAAGTCTTGGATAACCCTGTTACGTCAGGATTGCGGAGCCTACACTGCTGCACCTGCTTTAGACTGGAGGGTCGGAGGGCAAGGAACCAGCCCTGAGGCACATTCAGCCTCTGGATCTAAGGCTGACAGAGGGGACAGCAACATCTGTGTTCCATGTAAAGGGCACTCGGAGTGGAATTAGAGGGGACAGAGGCAGTCTGAAGTTAGGGTCACAAGAAGAGCAGTGCAGACAAGCAAGCTCTCAGGGCGTCCATCTCTGGGTCCTTAGCAGAGGAAGGAGGAGGAAATTGAGGGGTGGTGCTATGAGGAGAGAGACAGGACATTCTCGGGACCTGGGACTCTGAAACTTTAATGTGTGTCTGCCTGCTTGTGTCTGCACTTCTGAGCTTGGCAGCTCTCTTAATACCTGGCTTTAGAGATGTCAAATCCTTTTTTCATCTCTTTCCCTGTCAGCTTTGTTCACGCTATCTCCAGCCTTCAGCCCATTTCAGGTTCAGATAAATGCAGCCTGTATGTTAAATATTAACACTGTGCCAGATCTCCCTCGGGATGATTTCAGTAAGGATGTATAACGTATGTAATGGTTAGTCACCACAAAGAACATTGCATTTGTGTTGTTTACATGCTTTGGAAGGTGTGAATTGGTCTCATCATGAGACAAATAGAGGAATAATAGGAAGTTTTGTTCCCATCACTCTAGTAATGATGTGAAAACAGCTCGGCTTGCAATCTGAAGTACAAAGAGATTTCACTTTGCTCCCAAACGTGTTGTCAATGTATATTTTAGTAGCAACAAAGAGATGTGGGTAAACTGAGGTTTCTATGGTGAATATTTGATCTGCTCCCCGTTAGACTGACAGACCTTGTGCAGGAGCTAAGCTCCACCCGTCTGTCCTCGCAGATCAGGGTTAGATGCATATTTTATGTTTGCAATACTTGTGGGTGCACTTGATGTTCCATAACAAAAATGGAACGACAATGACACTAATGGAAGTGTGCTGCCTGAACCACAGGCGTGTGCGTGCAAAGCACACCAAATCCAGCAAACCTGAGATGTTTTTTGCACCTACAGTATATGAAATATGGTGTACCTGTCCTTATGTAAGAATTGGGTTTGCAGCAGGCATTCACGTGGTACTGAAGCTGCTGTCTGTCAGAGGTGCTCTGGCTTGAACTACTCCACAGCTGACATCACAGTCCATCCATTTTTCATTGCCAACATCTGCTTGGCTTGCTACATTGTCACTATGATTTGCATCAGCTCCCCAGATTCCATGTATAAAACCAACACATGGAAGGTAACTAGAGGAGTATGCACCAAAGGCTTCAGTCGGTGTGCTTAGGGATGACGTCTTTAGAGGGTTTTATGTAGACGTGACAATTGTTTAATCTGCATAAACGGAACAAAAATGCTGCTCCAATTATGGAAAGGTGAGTAGAGTTAGCTGCTCAAAGCTGGCAATAAGCAAATGCTGTGACTAAGTAAGGAAAAGGGTAACACAGACAGCCAGAACAGGGCAGACACATAGCAGCTGGTAAACATGGTGTTAACTGTTTACTCAACAAGCAAGTAAAATATCCTATCCATTTCTAGTAAGGGTACTGAGCTTTTGGCTACTGTAATTATTGGCACAACATAGGAATCCAATTGTGGTTTCCTATTTTTTTGTGTAATGGTTGTCCATGAAAATATAACACCTCACCCGCCCCAATGCAATAATTGCAATCAATTATTGTACCAGCATGAAAAGTCTTTTCTGCTCTTTCGTGTTATTATGAAAACAAGTCCATTAATTTCTCCAGCAGAAATGCAGCTGATGCAGAAAAAATATATAAAAAAAAAAAAAAGACTTACTGACAAGGTTCAGTCAATTTCATTTCTGTGGCATGTATAGATGTTCATGAGTGCTGATTCAGTATATTGCAAGGTTCATACTATCTAGCTCACAAAAATGGAATGCATTTTTCTTTTGTGTCTGTAAGGAGTGGTAGCTTCCACTGTTGCTCAAGATGAGCTTTCACACTGGCAACTTGCAGCTTAAATAGACGTTTTTAATAAAGAAAGGATGAACAGAGAGCGCTAACAGTAGAACCATCTACAGTGTCTCAAAGCTGTCATGCCCTTGACATAAAGCATTTGTACATGTTGCATTCTTTGTGCCTGCAATGCAGGAGGACAAAAGCTACTACAGTATACACACTTAATTTAAACAACAAAGCGTTTACAATATCAGGACACAGGCAGACAGGAACTTCATAGGTGGAGGCTTGTGGCTTACTGTATGTGCAAGTTTGCGTGGGCTTCAGCTAGGTGCATGTAAGCTAACCTTAAATAAAAGATTAACCTGCAAGTCCCTGCTGTGTTATGAGAGCACCAGACAGAGGTAGTTGTGCAAGCAGGCAGGAAGGTAGGCAGGCAGGCGTGTGGGGAGCAAGAAAGACACCCAGAGGTGGCTTTTATACAAGCTGAAGTCAGCCAAGGTGACAGACAGAGCTTGAGTGTCTACGCCTACCCTCACCCACCAGAGCCTCACGCCACGCTGCCGTCATTGGAGCTGACAAGAGCAAGTCCACAGGAAGCTGAGGACCTGTCTGTCTCTCGTACCTCTGAGAGGCTCATGTGCTCACACCTTATCAGAAAACACATACAGGTCAGTTAAGCTGCAAACACTGATATCGTGAGATGCAAGCAAGCAAATACTAATGAATGATTGAGTGCATTTGTCTGCATTTCAAGTAGTAAAGCTAACACAAAAGTACAATGCAATTCATTGGCAGAATACTGTACTTCAATCTGGTAATGATAAAATATTGAAATTATCATCTAAGTACATTTTTATTTAAATTTTCCGTCAGTGAATTTATTTAACTTCTTAAACTTTGTTCTATTTTCCTCATACTCTTCACATAGCAAAATAGAATATGAAGAGTTCTGAGGAAAATAGAGCAAAGTATGAAATTAAACTTAATCACAATTAGGAAAAAGGGTGAGGCTTTCCATCCAAATAACACCTTCCCAAACTGTGAAGCACGGGGTTGGGAGCTTTATGTTGTGGGGTTTACTCCTCCAAAACCCGTGGTTTGGGCGGGTTCGGTAAGCTTACAGGAAACTATTGCGGGCTGTTCAAAACATAACATGCCAGCGTGTGTGAGTGCATGCGTGTGTGAGACAGAGACAGAGAGAAAGGGAGAGACATTAAAGAGATTCAATTTCTTTAATGAAGGGTTGTTTTGCTGGGTGGGTGCGGGTGTTAACAAACCCTGAGCATTACTAGTGGGGCTGTTGTGCTGGAAATTGGACTGGTACACTCAGAAAATAGATGGCATGATGAGGACAGAAGAATATCTGCAAATACTCAAGCAACATCTCAAGACATCAGCTAGAAATATCAAGCTCTGTCGTAATTAGGTCTTCCAGCAGGACAAAGATCCTAAGCATTCCGCCAAAGTTGTGCCACATGGCTCACAGACAACAACGTAAAAGTAGGCGTGGCCATCACAAAGCCCTGGGGTCTCATTTATAAAACGTGTGCGTAGGATCCTTACTATAAGTGTACGTACACCCAAAAGCCCAAAATGGCTTCCGCCAAAAAAAAGTCAGATTTATAAAACCGTGTGTACGCACACCTGTAAGCAAAGTTCCCTTTATAAATCAGAGATTACCTACAAGCGTGCGTACTTGAATCCGCCTCTTATCCCGCCCTGTACACGCCCATTTTTAACAATAGTCAATGCAAAGCACCTCGTGAATGCTGATCAGTATATGATATGATAAGATTTCACAGAACTATATATTATATCCAAACAAGCCTTAGTGATAAAGTTGAAAATTATATATAATAATTATTAAAAAATAATTATTAAAAAGAGTGGCGAGGACGTGTATTTGGACCGGGATGGCACGGTTCCGGCGCGTTGCCCTACTGGACCCAATTCAGTGCATAGATCCAAGAGCACAGCTTTAGGGAATCTAAATCGGCATATTAGCCAGTCATCGTCATGGTCCCTGAAGCCTTTTCTCTCCTGATTCTTCCATTGGCGGAGTCCTCCTGCAGTGCCAGCAGTGCCATCATGCAGCATTACACACGGGTTCACCACAGTATTTGTTTACAACAATTTGTGATTGTTAACACCTTGCCAACACAGCATCAACTAGTGGTATCCCCCACCCCGAGATACAATTTGAAAACGAAAGAAAGTGTAATAGGCAAACACACTTTACTTCATGCAGGTATTGTCACGAACAGTATTAAAGTTAGGACCGATAACGAGGACATTAAGTCTAACGATTGCGCGAGAGCTTAACGGCTGTATTTCCAGACTTTGATATTTGATGATATATGCACAGTATTAAAGACAGATATTCAGTTATTTACACTGTGTTCTGCAGTTATCTAATGCTAGGGTATTTGATGCTATCCTGTATTCCATGCAGTCGGGCCATCTCCTCCTCCTGCGCTCCGTAGCGGACAATGTGACGGCGAGACAGCGCCAATTACACATTAAGAACATATTTTTATTAAAGATTTGAGTTGGATTTTACAAGGTGTTTAAGGAACAAGTATCACTAAGTACAAGCGCAAATAACACTGCTGGATTTAATCTTCATGGTAATGTGGATAATATAGAGTGAAAAAATGTGCGTGAGACATATCAGTACTTGAAAATATTACGAGCAATCGTTTTTGCCATTTACTTTCTGCAGTCTGACTTCAGTTCACCACCTCACCATCTGCGTCACCAATTCCTATTTTGTCTCCAAAATGTGTGTATGCATGGGTCAGAGTTTGCATGGAGGACCGCACATTCTCCCGTCAAGTTTGTTTTTTTATAAATCACAACCTTTGCGTGGGAAGTGGCATACGCACATTTTCATCCCCGTTTTGAGTGACACCCCTGAACTGAATCCAATTGTGAACTGAACTGAAAAGCCATGTCCAACGATGATGGCCTACAAACCTGACTAACATATTCTGTCAGGAGGAATGGGCCAAAATTCCTTCAAAGTATTGTGAGAAGCATGGGGAAGGCTACCCAAAGTGTCTAATTGAAGTGAAACAATTAAAAGGGAATCTCACAAAATACTAAGTGTCTTTTAAACTTTTGACCCACTGAAATTCTGTTCTGGTAAATAAAGTAGATACCCTATTGACTGTCTGGTAACATGAAATATGTAGAGTTGGGAAAAATTGAGTTTGAATGTTGTTAAGCCTCAGTGTATTTAAATGTATGGCCTCAACTGTCGAAGTTGATCTTTCTTACATCCATGTGTAGATATTTATGACAGACGAGAAAGGGTAGAGGTGTATATATGAACCTCAAAAAATTGTGTTGTCTTTACTCTTCCTACCATCCTTCTCTTTACCCCTCCTGCTCGCAAACCTGGCTTAGTCTGTTAATGATTTGGATGACTGTTAGCGAGTATACAGCCTCTTGGCATTGCCTGCTAGAAGAGGGGATCTGGGCGTTGTTAGCCTAAAAGTTTGCATGAGGAAATTGCACCCATGGGAGAGCAAAACAGATACACCACAGGGGGAGATGGAGGGAGGTCAGAATGTATTTATAACTTTTTGCGTTGATGCTAAATCATTAGAGAGACCTTGTAGTACAGAGCAGAGAAGTACCCAAAATGGTTTAGAAGTGAGCAAAGAAACATTTCTACCTCTCCCTAACAATCCCCATTTAGGGACCGAGCAGGTTTACAGCAATTCTGTTTTTTTTTTTTCAACTCCCTCCAAGTACCTGCTTGGTTCCTCACTGCTGCTTGGCAAATCACACTTAAAGGGGAAATCGGGACGAGAGAAAACATGGTGATGGTGATGATGATAGCATGTGGTATCCCAGTGTTATTTCTGTACGCACCGTCCTCCATTATCCTGGTGTATCTGACTCTCAGGCTCCATTTTGTGGCCCATTACAGAGGAAGAGGAAAATAGTCCTAGAGAGGAATTGTAGTGCTGCAGAATATGGTTCAAAGAACGAGAGAACAGAAGGAGGCAGGAATGGCTGGGCTATTGGCCATTTTTGGTTTACAGTCAGAATTGTCATCGCTATTGGCCTTTTGGTTCTACTTAATCTATTCCAGAAAATCTAATTCAGTGATTATGTTCACGTATATATCTGTGTCTGTGTGTGTTCACTCTCCTCGCCGGCTGTCTGAGAATGGCTTGGTGATCTACACTGCCTGCCAGCCTGGTGCTCTTTAATGAGATTATCAGGAGAAGAGTGTCAGTAAGTAGGATCTAAAATGAAAGCTATTATAGAGCATTATCACAGAGCCGCACCACCCCAACCCACCCGATCCATCTGCTGTATGGCCACCCACACAGCCACTACGCCCAGATTACAGCCATGATTAGCACCGCGAAGTGCTGCTTAATTTAAACACCTCTGGAGAACATGTGGCACTTTGCTGCATTGCTGACTAACAGCGCTTGAACACACAGAGGGCAGATATGGATTTCTCCTTGTAGAAGACAACACACGCAATGACTCCTCTCAAACACTTGAATTGCTTGGAATGGTGTTGGACTTTGAGCTTATGTACACACGTGTACATCTATTCATTTTGTATCTAAATTGTATCTAAATCTTAACGTGTCACGTAAGATGTGTGCTTCATCATGTCTGTCTTATTATTCTAACCAGTCTACTGTTTTTTTAAAGGCAAATATGACAAAAAGATTGTGGAAAAAACACAAAATAAATTAACATATAGATGTATAATAGATATAGATTAAAAATATGTGGGTTGTTGAGTATTATTCTTTAAAAGCAGGATGCAGTCGTAAATAGGAAGTCCAGTCATTAGACCAGTTAAAATTGGGGCCTATACTATTATATCCTAATTTCATCATCATCCTTATCATATTGTCATTGAAAGCCTTTTGACTTCACTTTAGTGTGATTCTCAGGTTTTTACTTCAGTGAATTACATGCTCCTGTATGGGCTGAGAAATCCTGATATCTGATATCTCCGTTTGTCTGTATCTTTTAAAAACCTTTTGGACACACCTCAAATGATGTGAGGGCTAAGCAGATTATTTTCTTAGTTTAGGAATCACAAGTGCAACGTAAACAGTCTCCATTCTGTACCTGTGATCTTGTCGCGAACCAGCTTGCAGGACTCAATCTCGCCAATGCTACCAAACAGGCTGCGGAACTCCTCCTGGGTCATGTTCTGGGGCAGGTAGTTGACAATGAGGTTGGTCTTGCTGTCGTCATTTGATTGGCCAGTCTGCATGGGCGAGGGGCAGCCACGGCTGTTGTTGGTCGGTCCGTTGGATGTGGTGCCTCCTCCGCTGGGGCCATTTGTCACTGGAGCCTCCATGTTACTGATGATCTGGAGAAGGAAAGAGGGAGAGGAGAGGAACCATAGAGTGAAAGTGCAGGAAGGAAGATAGAGATAGCATTGATTAGTAAAGGCTTCTGTACTGTATTTAGCAAATTTGGAACACTGACTATGCAGCAAGGCATACAATACTCTGACAAAGTGGTTATTTTCAAAAGAAAATTCTAAAAAGCATGACATTTGTTGCATTAGGTCAAATTTAAGAGTCTGGGTGAAAATGACTTTTAAAGGCCTATTTCCACACATTAGAAATGCAATGCAATTTTAGCAATATTAGATTTGAAGGATTTTTGAATCAATATGATGAAGTACCTTTACTTTTCTGGTATTTAATAAACAACTATTATTATGAATAATATTTTGAACTTTACATTTAACATAGTAAAGTTGAATAATAGTTGAAGGCATTTACTCTGCCTACAACTATTATTATTAATTTAAGGCAGAGCAAATACTTATACATTATGCTAAAATGGCTGAAAAAGCAGTCTTTAGGAATGACAGAGTTCTTTTATTTGTGAGCAGTCATACTGTCACCAAATAATCTAATTGGTGATGCATCATTAACATTATTGCTGAACCCTAATGAATCACAAATAAAACATATAGTGAACACACTGTACACAGAACATGCCACATCACTAAACAGTGAGAAATACAACAAACACTAGACACAGAGAGGATAAAGAGCTAAATATTCATGAAGACAGTAAGAGGTGTTGTCTAAATGTTTCTGTGATAGCTGCTGAGGTTTGTGGGAGGGGGCAACAACAGTGGCAGCCCTTCAGCTAACTGACTGCTGATGCTGCTGCTGTGACAGAGAGACGTTTGCATTTTCTTATTTGGTTTTGCAGAGCATCTTAGGATCAAAGTGTTCAAAAAGGAACTGTGAGCTTTGTGTAAGAAAACAGCAACAAAAAAAAGTGAGAAGGAGTGAGTCAAAAGTCGGAGGAGGGAGGCAGGTTGCACTTTGCTTTTCTACCAGAGCACTCTGGTACATATTTAATTCAAATGCTTATTCTGAGCGAAAATTATTCTCCAACAAAAGCCATGTGTGATGTGAAATTATTAATTTGCATGAAAAACATTTGTGGCAATCAAATTAATGGCTTTTGTTGCATATATGTGTGAGTGTGTGTGTGTGTGTGTGTGTGTGTGTGTGTGTGTGTGTGTGTGTGTGTGTGTGTGTGTGTGTGTAAGGGGAGTGTCAGTGTTTCACAAATGGATGGAGTGGAGACGACTAAATCTAATCACTAAATGGTGGGAAGATAAAACTTACATTTATGCACTGTTAAGGTATAGAGCGTGTCACTCTTTCTTGACTCATGCGTAAGCTCACTGTTGACAGAATGTTTGTTTACTTGGTTTATTATCTTTTCACTGTTCTGCAGTGTCCCCTTGCACAGATAATAGATCTTGTGGTCCCTGTATCCTATGTATGAAAATCCATAGAAAAAGGCCTTTCCAGTTGAGCACAAACTCAAAAGTTTCCATCGCAATGCTGCACAAGTACAGTAATGACCAAACATGCTGCAACCCAAATTAAGATGCAAATATTATTTAATCTGATTCAATCTCATTTTTTAAAGTCTTCACTCTCCCTTTCCCCTGTTCAACAATTCAGCTCTCGGTCTATTTTTAAACCATTCTTAAGGACACGAAGACAGGCTGCACTTGGAAGCAGGGCTGCTTTTAGCAAAGGAGAAACGGAACATATTTTGCTCTATTTCTGGATTATCAAAAGATCGGACCTGTGTTCTAATAATATATCTCAAAGCAGAATTAAAAGATTTCCCAGTTTGTCCAGAAATAGTTTTCGAAACCATTTTAGACATTTGCAATGCGTGTACTTCTCGGCTTTAATCAATTTACTTTTATCTATCTATCTACCTGCGTGTAATGGTAAGCAGGGATGATGATAAATAAACAGCGGGCATACAAATAACTCTTAGTTACAATACAAATACCACAAAATATTAATATAATATAAAATAATATTGTCAGCACCATCAAAAATGTGCAGTTCATTTTAATGACAAGATCAGAACCACCAAGAAAGCCCGTGGTCTTTACTTATGTAAAAGTGGGAATATCTCTAAATACCTATACCAACAATGTCATAGGATGGCATACAGGGGCTTGAAGCATCCATAATTTTCTCTAGCTTTAGGAATAGCTTTTTAAAAAAAAAAAATATTTCTCATTATCTAGTTTTCTTCTTTTCCTCCATCGAAGTGTTTAGGAGCAGCAGCAACACAATGTCAGTCTTTAATCTGCTTCCACACACACACACACACACACACACACACACACACACACACACACACACACACACACACACACACACACACACACACACACACACACACACACACACAGAACAATGGCCCAAGCCCACAGCAGAAAACAAACAGACAGGGAGATGTCTAAAAGCTCTCAAGATGAGAGCTGCATGCAAATTGTTCTTTTGACAGTATCCTTTCCTACTCACTCACCCCTCTACCACAACAGAGATACAGAGACAGACAGAGGGGGAGAGAAAGGGAGGGAGGGAGAGCGTAGATGGAGAAAAGGAGAACAGTATCTAGCCATAACAGAGTTGATTGGAGAGGGCCTTATTAAATCTGTTTACATTCCCTGCTGGGTTCCATTCTGTCAAAGAGACTTTCAACTCCATGGGACGTTTTCTGAAGAGTTTTTCCACCAAAATGGCTGCCTCTAATTAACAGGGACCTGCCGAGTCCTGGTGGCCAATTATATTCCTCTCCCTATCCCTGCCCACCAGCATTTGTGCTGCTCAGCAGTCCACTTCTTGTTGGTTGTGAACGCTTCGGCTGCCCCTGCTCTCCCACTGAGAAGCCTAGTGCTGTGGACAGAACTCACTGCATGTCCTGCTGAGTTGGTACAACACACAGCCCTCTCAAGATCTCAGCCTCAAGCAGAGTCAGCACTAGTTTGTAGATGGTGTGCAGTTGTTGGAAACACATGATACCAATGTGTAGAGATTGTGTTAGATAGAATTTAGAATATTGGCTTATTGTTGTAAATTGAAAGATACCTGATGGTCATTCCTAAAACTGCCATCCTAAGAATAACAAAGCAATTTGGCTTGACTGGAACAATGCTGAAGCTACAGTTGCTATTAAGCAAAATGCATGGGTATTCATTTGGGATTTTTAATGAATGCTGGAGCGCTCAATACAGGACAAAGAGCAGATTATTGTAGTGAGCAAGTGTCTGCAAGGAAGTAGAGGTCCATCAAAAATGCCCACAGGTGAAGCTTTGCATGTGTTAACGAAAGCTAAACAGCACAATTGATTTGTAACGGATGTAGTATGAATACTAAAACATAAAATAGGTACATATAAATTGAAAAATAAGCATTTTTTATTGACTTCGTCGTATATATCCTATGGATGAACACGTCAGCAGCTGAATATTGCTTTTCACTTATCTCTGCACAACTTCCTCTACCCTTGCAGTCCCCTCTCCTCCCTCCATCAATCTCTGCTCTGGTTACAACCGTCTCAGTCAGCAGCATCACCAACCAGTGCGTATTCATGTAAACACAGTACAATATCAGATCATATTACTTCATGGGTGTGTAAAATGGCTGGGCCATCCATTTGGCAGCAGTAGTCTCCTTACCATCTTTGGCTGTGTCAGCAATCCCTTCTCTGCCCAGCCCTGGAGCTGTGGGAGCTCTGCCTGACGCCACTGTGTCTCTGTCGACCCCTATGGAGCGGAGCACAGGGAGGGAGGGACGCACAGCCCACCGTCAACATTATACACTCACTATACAAGGTTAGGGTTGTAGTGGGATTTGGGGGGGTGGGGGGAGATGGGGTTGGGGTGATGGGGAAAATCACTACAAAAATACAGCTACACCTTCACAGTCCTTGCACCAGTCAAACTAAAACAAAGACGGGTGGCTCAGGAGTTTTGTGTTTGATTGGGATCACTGGTTAAGATAAGTGTTTTGCCTTTCAGAAAGAATAAATTGGGGTGATGGTTAAGATTTGAAAAAACTGCATTACCTCAGTTGTTGAAATATTTCTTCATGCTGAAAATGAAATGGGGGTAAAGATTTATTCAGTTGTTTCCGTCTGTTTTAGTAATTTGAGGACCTTCATAATAGATTGAATAAAATTTGTGTGTTCGTTTGTGTGTTGAAGCTGGCAGATTGGTGAGGTGACTGCAATGACCTTGGCAGAGTTTATAATGAGGGTTTCCCCTCCTGCTCCCTTTGGGTAAACAAGCCTGTGGTTGAAAAGACAGAAATGCCACAAATGAGCAGGAAGTCTGTTCACTAGCTCTCCAGAGCAGGGGGCTTAAATGGCCTGCAGGTATCTACGGATGCTACAAGCAGCCAATTTAGCAGGAGAGGCGGAAGAGAGGAGGGATGACCTCTGCCTTCATATACTCCTTCAGAGAGATGACGAGACAGAGTGGGGGATCAGATGGGAGGGGGAAGAAAAGGCAGGGACTGAGTAATGGGGAAGACACTTCCAATACTTCAAAGAAAGAGAGAGACAGAGGTGGGGGAGGAGAGAGAGAGTCTGTACATGTTCTGTTGTCAATGTGTCTTGTAAACTTGAGCAGGAATGCATAATGGAGGTCTAAATGAGAGTGAACTGTCAGCTTGAATGGGCAAAAGAAGATACAGGGGGCCATGGAGGTCAGGGTAGAAAAGAGAACAGGAAATATTATTTCTACTAGCTGACTGGTAATGGTGAATATTGGGATTTTTTGGGGATGATCATATAGAAATATCAAGCTGAGCCACCTTTGTTTTAGTCTAGTGAGGACCAAAGGGTTACCGTTGAATAACGTCAAATATAAAAACACTTTATGCTTTGTAAATCTGACTGGGACAAATTGGTAAAAAGCATTAGGTTTTTTATGTTAACATTGTCAAGCTTTTAGCTTTAGTTAGGTCAACCTCATGCAGGGGTGCCAAAGCCAGTAAGGTGTGCATCTGTAAGAGCCAAAAGTGTTCAGCGCCAGGGATAGCTACAGCCCTGGGGCTAAGGTGCCCACGCTAGGTACAGTTTGGAGCCGCCACGTACAGTATAGTGGTCCTCTAATTAGGAGGACAGAGGACAACATAGGCTGCTGTTAAATGTAAAGTTGAAAAGCCTCCCTGAAAAAAGAAAATGTTAGGCAGAGGTGAAACATCAAGAGCATTTTTCACCCATTCTGCAAAGCCGTCATTTTATGTCGGGGTGGAAGGGAATGGTGTGCCGCAGCAAGCAGACAGTGCAGTGTAATCGTAGCATGTTCAAATGTGGTGATAAAAATGTATGGAAGCAGCAAGCAGATGTATGTGAGTCTCCATTTCAACAGCCAACACACAGTGCAAGAGAGTATAATGTCGGAAAAAAAGGAATATTACATTTCTCAGAAGTGCGGTTAAGTCTCTGCACAACTCAGTGCTCAGTATTCAATGCTCAACCATTCGATAAATAAACACAGTCTCAGGCGTAACACACACATGGCACACACACAGTTTCATCTTTTTTCATATTCTCGTCGTTGCATTCATCACATGAACACATACATGTTCGTCTTCTGATAAAATCTCAAATATCTTATCTCTGGAATAAGGGTGCAATGCAATTACATTCACCAACCACTGAGATGAAAAACCGCTCATGGATACATTTTCAATTATTCAGGGAATACATTTCAGTCGGTGCTCAGATGCTGGGAAAACTTATTATATAATCAATACACTCTATAACGCTGTTAATATTTGATGCCACAAAAGTGCTTCCTGTCTCCTTGGGCTCCCAGCCAATGGTGTCTGGGTACTGCAGTCAAATAGGACGAGCCTTATTCGCCTACAGCAAGGAAGGAGAGTAAACATTTGTTTTTCTCTAACAGTCGAAAATACCAAAGGCATAGGCTGCTTTCTTTTAGATTTACTGTATATGAATCTATTTTTTACAAGTATTTATTTCATACTATGCACAGATGCACAAAGCTGATCTCTGTCTCCACTTCTCCACAGCCCTATCTCACTCATGGTACAAGCTCAAATTTAAACGACCAAGGAGTTTCCGTTTTCCTTTCCTGTCCTTTTCACCTTCATCATTCCTCTGCTGCTTTTACACAATAAAACCACCACTTTATATTTCTGGCCTAGTGCAGGCTTCCCTCCCTGTTTTCTTACAGAGCTTAGACAATCAATTTACCCTGACTTGGCCAGGATAGATGGAGGCTGTAGAGACTGCAGAGTAGGCAGTATGCTGCAGGATCTCTCCACTGATAGACACACTGCTTGGCAGCTACAAAATGGAGCCAGCATGCAACCATCTGACTTGTTAGACATTGCCTCACCATCTTGCTTAAGATATTATTAGTGATTTTTTAATTATTTGGCTTGTTAAATGAGAAAATAGGATGAAGTTAAATCATCTGATAGAAAACCTCCCCGTATGATAATTTAACTGATAGATAGATAGATAGATAGATATTTTAAGACATATAATTACATCCAAATATACTGACAATTTGTGCCATGAGTCCCCATCTTACTACCATAAAGCCGCCACACCAGATACTGCTAAACTCAGACTGAAACTCCTTCTCTTTCCCCCAAAATGATACTGAATTGGAGTTAGTGTTACTGAATTAGAGTTCCGATTAAACTGACTGAGACACAAAGAGTTTAATACGACTTTACAATCTCAGCTTCTCGGCCAGTCAAGTTCCCTGTAATGCACACTATGCTATTGATTTTTATTTTTCTCTCTCCTCTCCCTTTCTTCCTGGCCTTCTCTCTTTCTTGCCATCTCTCCACCTCCACCAGCGTCTTCCGAGCTCTGAAATGTCCTGCAGGTCAGACGGATGCTGGGCCGGATCAATCAGAGAGAGTAATCTGGGACGCTTCATGCACGCAAGCACACACAGACACATCACATAGAGACACATCACAGATACTCAAAATACACACACACACTCACACACACACACACACACACACACACACACCTTTTTCTGTTGCACTTTGGTCTGCCTGCCTCCAGTCTCATCGATCTGCATCTACTTTACCAAATGGATTCTTCTCTTCTTCTATCCTCCTCCACCACTTTTCTCTCTGTGTGACTTGGAATAATACATGTTCCAGACTGCGTGAGACGTGTACATAAGCAATTTTTCATTTAACTTTGGCTTGACTCTTTCCCCCTCTCACTTCTTTCTCTTTTGTGATGTTTCCGTCTTCCAGTGAGATCGATGCAGCTTTCCCACACACTCCCTCACAGCCCATGGGCAATCGGCAGATACTTGCGTTAGGTCAGAGGTCTGGAGATGACAGGATACAGCCAATTGCCGAGGAGTATGACAGACAGGATCTATATAATAACCTCAAGATTTATACTTCACAGACAATTAGAGGATGAGTCTGTTGGCAGAGATTTCTTTTTTCAAATGTTAAATATCTGATCATCTATCAGTTTCACTTCTTTCTGAAAGTTAAGAGTCTGCATTTTGCAGTATGTTCATAATCGAAGTGATGTAACTTGTTCTACTTTATTCACATTTACTTGGCTTGATTATATCTAAAAACCTTTCTCAAAAACTATTTCATGCTGCATTGTGGGCAGTCAAAAGACCATCCTTCAAGGACAATGACTAAGGACCTGCAATGCTCCACACACACACACACACACACACACACACACACACACACACACACACACACACACACACACACACACACACACACACACACACACACACACCACAGTCTCCTTTACTCAGCCAAACTGTAGGCGGAACTGGAGCCATTTGTCCACTGGCTGAATCCCAACTCTGCACCAACGCATGCAGGAAATTGGTGAGCATCTTGACTCTGGAGATGGCACTTCAATTTGTGCAGCTCCAGTGACTGGTGCTCTGCAGTTCCTCCCTTGTGGGGGTGTGAGATCAGCTGGACACCTGCCTAGCTGTTTGGCTGAAGCCTGGAGCATGGGGACTGGGCCTTGGAATTGAAGGCCTGGCCTTGCCTGTCAGTCCAAGTCCCTGTCCCTCAGCCCCAGCCCAAGCCTGGCCTCTCAGGTCCTCATCAGAGTTCCACTAGTTTCACCCCTGTGCCAGGAACAGTCCCTCGCTTGATGCCCCTCACCATGATTTCTCGATACAATCCTCAGCTGCAAGTCAACACAGCCCCATCATCCCAACCACAATCTTCTCAAACAGAATAAAATCCCCATCAACAGCTTGCCAGCCTTTGTTCCAGTTCTAGCTGCTGCAGCCAGCATCTCGGTTCCCAGCTCAGTCAAATCAGCAAGATACCTCTGCTGTGCATGCTGTCTGTCCTGCTGTAATCCCTGGGTGTGACGGATAGGAGCGATCACTGTCAAAGCCCTGAGCTAGGACATTTTGGTGGATTAGAGGCTAAATCATCGTCTCATCCCCTACATGGGATTCAATTCTTAATTAAATGTTATAATGTCGTTAAAGTTTTTAGTAGAGATGATATCTATCTAACATGTAGGGCCTATTCAGTAAGTATTAGCCTTGTTTCTGTGAATGGTACGGACAAAAGACATTGTGAAAAGGGGTAAAAAAAAAGAAGCAGGAGAGACAGTAAGGACCCTGCTAACATAAAGTAGGCCTATATCGCGCCTGTTATTTAACATGACATAAAAGGTTCCTAATCCATCCCAATAGGGCGCATCTTTTTTCACTCTGTCTTCCTTTTTTCATAACACAAAAATCATGTTTGCCGTGACTATGTTAAGATCTAACCTGGTTACTTTTACTGTGACTGTTCTCTGAATAAATATAAGTGACGCTGCAACAGAATCTACAGCACTGCGATGACAAAAACCTGCACTACTCTCGATTGCATTTCAGGGAATAAGTTGCGTTTCCGTGCAGTGCTCATTTCCGTGTTGAGCTGAAGTTGCTTTTAGCTGGGCCGGGACAGAGGATCGAGGACGCAGAAACAGACAACGAGGCAGGGAGAGCAAGCAGGCTGATCCATCTGAGTCAGCACCATGTGTCACAAGCCAGGACACCACCTCCACAAGTAGCTGGCAGGTGAATGCGGCCACGCACCTGTGCAGGCAACGAGCCATTTTAGTGAAGCTGTCTCCTATCTTTAGCAAAATACACTAAAATACACCAGCGCATCGTAAACAAGCATATGCAAACATGCACAAATCATGAACACTCAACTCAACTACCTAACTATACACGGTTACTGTGCCCACCTGCATGTACAGTATCAGGTCAGAAATAAGCAATTCAGCAGTGTCATGCTATTGCAACCAACTAGAAAATACATTTCTCACTTGCTCAAGCCTGCAGTCATACTTGTTGTATGTATAAGAAAAGGACTTGAAGAACAAGGTAACTGGATAAAGCAACTTTCCAAAAAGGGGTCTCTAAGAATATTCTCCCTGAGCAACTGAATAAGAAACTTGTAAACTCCTCTGACTGAACTCAATTTTCTGTAATTCACAGTAGGAGTTGGTTTGAGGCTGGAAGGGGTAATATTGGCTTTGTTGAACAGGTATTTAAAAATCTATAAACAGCCTTGAGGTATATGATAAGAACAAAACCTACAGCACAGAACTTACACTGAGAACAAGGGAAAGAGAAGAACACGGGCCCGGCTGCTGAGCAGAGGCAGAGCTCTTCCTAATCTAATCACTGATTCCTCCATCAGCTGCTTCTCAGACACAGAGTGTGTGTGTGTGTGTGTGTGTGTGTGTGTGTGTGTGTGTGTGTGTGTGTGTGTGTGTGTGTGTGCTAAATCACACACAAACTGACCGTTGTACTCAAGAATTCATTCAACAGCCTCGGGGACTGTGGGAGGGTGTGGCTGAGTGTATGTCAGTGTGTGCCTCACTAATCTGGTTATTGATTCAGCTCTGAGCTCATATAATCAAATAGCTGCAAGGGAAAAGGACAGCCGTCCGTCATCTGTCTTAATAAGTAAACAGTTTGATAGAGGCAATGAATAACTGGAAACTACATGTAGATGTAGAGGACGTTACGGCGCTGATAGACAGACAAGCAAAAATGTTTATAACTATCCTCTGGCAAAACTATTGGCAACCTTCTTTCTGAGTGACAACATGAAATATATAATTACTTTATTTATAGTTTCTTTTGATAGTTATAAGTCTGGGTGCCTGGGTTGAATATTCAGCTACATTAAACACACCGATTTCTTTGTGCTTTTTGAATATGCCGTCACTGCAATAGCTAAACTATTTCAGTCATTTTCCAAATGCTATAACGTTGCTTTGTAATAGTCATTACACAATCAATTTGGAGTTTGACTTGAGAATTTATAGTGAGCCCATCTTCTGTGAAGATCTAATCTCAGTGTAACGTGATGTGAGAGTCGTGCAATTTAGAGATGGCTTCTACTGCAGCAGGAAGAGAGGAGAGTGAGAACCTAAATGTATATCGGCACAGCTGACAGATGAGGCCCGCCGGGCCGGCACACCAGCTACACCATTAAGTGTGGCTGCATTCAAACGAGCAGATTAATCCCCCCCTACTGCTATACAGTGCAGAGTAATTGAAAATGCCCACAGGAGACTATCCTTGCGCGTATACTGTAGCTGCAGCAACATATAGAAGGCGATGGCTGATTGCCATCAAAAATTCTGCAACTGCGTTTAAGTCTGACAGCATGTGCCAGAGAGCCGTGCAGCAAAGAGATAGCATACATCTATCTTTCATTTTATCTCTCTCTTTCTGACTTTTTTCCTCTCTTTACCTCCTAATATCAACTTGACAGGTGCTGTTCATGCCTGCTGACGCAGTCTTGATAAGCATTGTATATCCCATTCCCTCCATTTCCATTTATATAGTATACTGTTATACTAGAGGAAAGCATTCCTTCCTCCTACTGTCGATTAGAAGGGAATATGCATTGACTGTGTGAGAATCCATATTCCTGTTGGGACTAACACCTTAAATTTTAGAATTACTGTAAGAGCCATTTTTATGGGTGTAGGAAATAAATTGTCCACTGGTGTCACTAGTGTGCTGGGGAGTGACATCTATTTAGGTAGGAACCTTTCAACAGGTAAGGGGAGTGCTGTTAATCAGAGGAGCACAAATAGTTTTTGACCGCATTAAAACGCAACGCTCACGTAGGATGATGAAATGTTTGTTGATGGAGCTTGATGGACACATGTATTCTTGCACTTTGATGTGAAGAACTGTGATCAATAAATGACCATCAAAACACAACGACTATTCAGTCAGTGATTTCCACAGTAGGCTACGGAGCAATTCAAAAATCCTATGAAAAATCGAGGAAGGGATGAAGTGACCCTGCCCGGAGGAAGCCCGGGGCCCCCATCTGGAGCCAGGCCCAGATGGAGGGCTCGTCAGCGAGCGTCTGGTGGCCGGGTTTGCCACGGAGCCCGGTCGGGCACAGCCCGAAAAAGCTACGTGGCGGACATCCCTCCATCCCATGGGCCCACCACCTGTGGGAGGAACCGCTGGGGTCGGGTGCGCTGCCACATGGGTGGCAGTGAAGGTCAGGGGCCTCGACGGACCAGACCCGGGCAGCAGAGGCTGGCTCTGGGGACGTGGAATGTCACCTCTCTGTGGGGGAAGGAGCCGGAACTTGTGCGGGAGGTGGAGCGCTACCGGTTAGATCTGGTGGGGCTTACCTCTACGCACAGTCTTGGTTCTGGGACCATACTCCTGGATAGGGGTTGGACTCTTTTCTTCTCCGGAGTTGCCCAGGGTGTGAGGCGCCGGGCGGGTGTGGGGATACTCACAAGCCCCCGGCTGAGCGCCGCTACGTTGGAGTTTAACGCGGTGGACGAGAGGGTCGCCTCCCTACGCCTGCGGGTTGTGGGGGGGGAAAACTCTGACTGTTGTTTGTGCATATGCACCAAACAAGAGTTCAGAGTATTCGGCCTTCTTGGAGACCTTGAGTGGAGTCCTGCATGGGGCTCCAGTCGGGGACTCCATAGTTCTGCTGGGGGACTTCAACGCGCACGTGGGTAATGATGGAGACACATGGAGAGGCGTGATTGGGAGGAACGGCCTCCCTGATCTAAACCAGAGTTCTAAACTTCTGTGCTAGTCATGGATTGTCTATAACGAACACCATGTTCGAACATAGGGATGCTCATAAGTGTACTTGGTACCAGAGCACCCTAGGCCAAAGGTCAATGATCGATTTTATAATTGTTTCATCTGATCTGAGGCCATATGTTTTGGACACTCGGGTGAAGAGAGGGGCGGAGCTGTCAACCGATCACCATCTGATGGTGAGTTGGGTCAGGGGGTGGGGGAAGACTCTGGACAGACCTGGTAAGCCCAAACGGGTAGTGCGGGTTAGGGTTAACCCTAAAGTCTACTCCAAGGTGCTGGAAAGGAGGGTTCGGTCGATAGTCGAATCTCAGGTTGAAGAGGAACAATGCGGATTCCGTCCTGGTCGTGGAACAACGAACCAGATCTTTACTCTCGCAAGGATCCTGGAGGGAGCCTGGGAGTATGCCCAACCAGTCTACATGTGTTTTGTGGATCTGGAGAAGGCGTATGACCGGGTGCCCCGGGAGATACTGTGGGAGGTGCTGCGGGAGTACGGCGTGAGGGGGTCCCTTCTCAGGGCCATCCAATCTCTTTATGACCAAAGCGAGAGCTGTGTCCGGGTTCTCGGCAGTAAGTCGGACTCGTTTCAGGTGAGAGTTGGCCTCCGCCAGGGCTGCGCTTTGTCACCAATCCTGTTTGTAGTATTTATGGACAGGATATCGAGGCGTAGTCGGGGTGGAGAGGGGTTGCAGTTCGGTGGGCTGGGGATCTCATCGCTGCTTTTTGCAGATGATGTGGTCCTGATGGCATCATCGGCCTGTGACCTTCAGCACTCACTGGATCGGTTCGCAGCCGAGTGTGAAGCGGCTGGGATGAGGATCAGCACCTCTAAATCGGAGGCCATGGTTCTCAGCAGGAAACCGATGGAGTGCCTTCTCCAGGTAGGGAATGTGTCCTTACCCCAAGTGAAGGAGTTCAAGTACCTTGGGGTCTTGTTCGCGAGTGAGGGGACAATGGAGCGGGAGATTGGTCGGAGAATCGGCACAGCAGGTGCGGTATTACATTCAATTTATCGCACCGTTGTGACTGAAAAGAGAGCTGAGCCAGAAGGCAAAGCTCTCAATCTACCGGTCAGTTTTTTGTTCCTACCCTCACCTATGGTCATGAAGGCTGGGTCATGACCGAAAGAACAAGATCCAGGGTACAAGCGGCCGAAATGGGTTTCCTCAGGAGGGTAGCTGGCGTCTCCCTTAGAGATAGGGTGAGAAGCTCAGTTATCCGTGAGGAGCTCGGAGTAGAGCCGCTGCTCCTTTGCGTCGAAAGGAGCCAGTTGAGGTGGTTCGGGCATCTGGTAAGGATGCCCCCTGGGCGCCTCCCTAGGGAGGTGTTCCAGGCACGTCCAGCTGGGAGGAGGCCTCGGGGGAGACCCAGGACTAGGTGGAGGGATTATATCTCTAACCTGGCCTGGGAACGCCTTGGGATCCCCCAGTCGGAGCTGGTTAATGTGGCCCGGGAAAGGGAAGTTTGGGGTCCCCTGCTGGAGCTGCTACCCCCGCGACCCGACCCCGGATAAGCGGATGAAGATGGATGGATGGATGGATGGCTACGGAGCAGTGTAAGTTATAAGAGAGCACGTCAGCTAGTTTACTAGCCATAGACTTTTTGTTTGTTTGTGTTTGTTTAAGTCCATATAGCAGCCCCTCAGTGGCTTTAAGTATTAGGCTCAGCCATTATACAAACATTATAATTACTATCTAAAATGGTGATCTGATAACTGCCACTAGGTGTAGCTGGTTGGGTATCTCTGGTCTCACATGTGCTATGTCAAAAAGTCAAACCAAACCTCTGACTGACAAGAGAAAATAGTCAGGTTTTATCTACCTCCTTGCCTGCGTTTTCTCTTAATAAATCATGAGGAGATAGCCTAGCAAAGCATGCACAGATATCCTTTTAAAAGAAGTCTGTCAGCTTATTGTATCAATATTGTAATCTTTATGTACAGTTATCCTGATCTTTATGAGCAATTGGCCACAACTGACTTTCAGATGGACTTTCTACATCCCTTTTTCTCCCGCTGTGGGATTTGTCAGTGTCTTGCTATACTGCGTAGAGCACAATCAGCCTTTTTTGTCCCTGTGTTAGTGTTGCTATTGATGAGATAAGGCAGGCTGGAGGCTGTCGTGTGGAATGCTGTGTTTGTAGGCCCTAATGTGTCTATTACCAACAACAATGGCGCCATTTTGTAGCATGTTCAGTTGCATGTTCAATCTATAATTCATCTGGCTACAGAAATATATAAATGTTTAATATGTTAGAGGCGGTGAGGACTGTCGAAAGCATGACCTTGAAACGTCCTTTAAACATCACACAGCAACAGCGCTGGGGCCAGTTAAGCTGCCAAAGCCAAACAACAGACAACGTACACACACACACACACACACACACACACACACACACACACACACACACACACACACACACACACACACACACACACACACAGTCTGCCTGCTGATGCTTTCCGCTGCTTTCTGTTCTCTTTTTTTTTCCTGGGATGCAAAATGCAGATGAGACGAGTCAGCCGCTTGTGCACAGCCTCAGGAGAAACTGCCACTCAAATCCAAACATCTGTATGAATACCAAAACACACACAGTACAGTGGAGGATGAGAGAAAGAGAGGGAGGAAGGAAAGGAGAGAAAGAGATGTCGAGGGAGAGAGAGGATCGAGAAAGAATGAGCAGTAAAGTAGCTAAGAAAGCCAGTGTTCCTCTCTCCTTCTGTATCTTTGACTGAACAAAGGGCTATAAACACATGAATACCTCTTTCCTCCCACTGTATTTTCCATCGGGATATTTATTCTGAAAAGCAGCGATGCACAACAAGGGCTCGGTCCTGTGTTTGCTAGTGGGCTGAGGCGCTAACACTCCCCAGCTGATTATGTGTCTGTCTGTAGCAGTTTGAGCTGCTGCCAAAGGAATTAGGTCTAGTATTTGTGAATGCTGTTCCCCTCACAGCAGAATGCCTTGCCATGCCTCTCAGATTTCTAGCTTTTTCTTTTGGAAAAAAAAACACATTTTAAATAAATGAAGGAAATCACTGTGGAAGCCTATTAAATTTTCAACGTGACCGTTTTGTGAGTCTTCATGTGTGTTTAGGCTTTACACAAAAGGAACATTTTAAAAACCAAAGCGTGCTAATTGGGACAGAGATTGTTACAGCAGCTTCTTATTCAAACAGGCTTTTGGCTCATTAACTGCTTCCATCCAGCTTTTGTTTAAAGGAAAGTGGAAAAGACATTTAAAGACAATAAAATATTTTATGATATTCATACAGACACTGTACCACCAAAATACTGATAGACTGCATAATGCACTGGCACAAAATATGCCAAAGCAATGGAAAAACCTCTTACCTCAAGTGTAAAGGCAAGACGAGAACTGACTTCTTCTATTTTAGTCGTGTCATGTCACACACTAATCAAATCTTTACTTTGTAATAGCAGCTATATTTTAACCAGCAGTCGACCACATTTAATTATAGATGGATTTCATCATATTAGTGTCATGCAATATATCTGTATTTTGCATGAGAATAATTCAATTTCTTTCGTAAAATTGAGTATTACTAATTTACTTTGGTAGGTGTTCAATTCTAGCATGAATTTACAAACTAGTTTAAATACTGTATTATTGTGTGTGTAACTGCACATCGAGGGAGGACCTGACGCCCTTCAAGGGAAATTAAAATGTTTGGGGGGGGTTTACTTAACAAGTTGAATATCATACTGTTGTGAATTTCCACTTATTCAAGAAGAAATAAAGACGAAAAAGCTTCTGTACGGCCTTGCAGGACTTTCCCAGTTGTGCTCGGAGGGATCTTACCAAACAAATGTAATCCAACTAAATGTCTTCGACTTATTTCTCTGGCTAACATATATCACTATAACCTCTGTCTAAAGTACCCCACTCTAAACCTCTTTACTGAGTGGGGTCAAAGTTAATGCAGGAAACATGTAATTACAGCTAACTGATTGATGTCTATTAGTCTCAGCTGCGACCCATCCTTTTGTACACGCCTGACTGGGGCCGGCCATTTACCTGAAGCTAGAGAGGGGCCATGTACAGTATGATACACACCTGATACACATGCACACACACACACACTAAACATTAACTGTATGTGTACCCACATGCATAATAATTAACAACTACATACATCAACTATACTACGAACATAAATACAATGTGACATTTGACATCTCATCATTAATTACTGTGGATGTGATGAACTGCAGTGCACCCTCTGAATGTGAAAAAACAAATTAAACAGCATTAACGGCAGCACAACCATGACTAGACACAAAAAACACAAAGCTTCTGGGCACCTGGTTAGCTCACCTGGTAGAGCGGGCGCCCATTAGGAGTGTGAGAAAAAAATCGATACACTTGAGTATCGCAATATTTTATTTAGCAATACTGTATAGATTTTCAAAAATGCAATATCGATTTTTAAATTTTGTTTTTAATTATTATTTATTTTTTTAGTTTACGTGCAAAAATATTCATGTAAGACAACGGTTCACGTTTATGTTGTGTTTAAACCCCCTACCGCTAGATGGCTATGCTGAGATGCACCACTAGTGTCCTTGCCTAACAGTGCCTAGCAGTGCCTGACTTTTTGCTAGAAGCTAACAATGTAACTAGGGCTGAACTTTGGCCTACTTGAGCATATAAAAATTAACTCACTAAGAACCTGTGAACCACAATCCCAAACTGGCAGTTTGATTTTCTGTGTACTGAATTGTTTACCTAAATTAACCTTCTTTGACTTTTATGCACCATGCATCATGTCTTTTTTTAAATATTAGTTTTTCTAAAATTATACTTATCGATATATCGATATCTCAATATATCGCCTTACGCACAGTATCGAAATATATTGCAATATATTGAATCGTGACCCATGTATCGTGATACATATCGTATCGCCAGATTCTTGCCAATACACAGCCCTAGCACCCATATATAGAGGTTTACTCCTTGACGCAGCGGCCGTGGGTTTGACTCCGACCTCCGGCCCTTTGCTGCATGTCATTCCCCTTCTCTCTTCCCTTTCAAGTCTAAGCTGTCAAATAAAGGCCTAAAATGCCACCAAAAAAAATCTTTAAAAAAGCTTCAGAATGCTGAAAGCCATCGGCCCTAGCTAGCATTTACCTACTGTCCCTATACAAGTCTATTCCACGAAAGTCAGACATTCTCTACACTACATGCCAAGAAACAATGCACAACCAGCCACAAACAGCAAGTCAAACCCACAGCATGCATCATTCAACTCCACCAAAATGGATGTTTTTTCTGCTGCTCAGTAAAACACACATCACAAACAATCAAATTAGCCATACACCATTTTGAAAACTCTTTCTACACACAAATAAGCACACTGGGCCCAGGAGATAAGCTTAAAGGAAGTAAAAACAGGATGCTTAAATTTCGTTATTCTGTGATGAAACCTGGAAAATCCTCATAGGAACACAGGAGCGAAGATTAGCCAATTGTTCCTGTGTCTAAACCACTTCTTCTCTCTCTCACACACACTCTATCAATTTGCTTGGTGTTAAATCAGACTCTAGTTAACCATGTCACTCTGCATCTGGACACACGTCAGTCGCCCCTCTGAGTGACACGCACGCACGCACACACACACACACACATTTACAAAACAGATCACAGGCTACCACGTAATTTAATTGACAAAGTAATATTTACTTTTACTTTATTTGTTAGCTCATCATCCATCATTTCTTACTTGTTGTCTGTGATTCATCTTCATTGTTCCTCAGACCTATAATCACCCCAGGACTACATATCCAAGAAGCTATCCCTTTCTGATTTCTGACCTACAGTTACATTTAAATCACTAAGCACACACTCGGTCAGTGCACTGTAGCTAATAAATTCCTCACACACCTTACCCTATTAGCACTGATGTGTAACCTTGGAGCTCATGGTGTTCTGCCTGAGGGTAATAGAGCCACTTCATGTTTGTGTGTATCTCTGTGTGAGTGTGTGTGTGTGTGTGTGTGTGTGTGTGTGTGTGTGTGTGTGAGTGAAATGATGGTCCGTCTCCAGCCCAGATCCCCACTGGTTCCCATCAGGAGGTTTAATGGTGCAGTCTCATATCTAATGTCTCCAATACTGATGAACATTCGTCCTTTTCACTCCCTCTGCCAATGGTCCTTTTCATTCTCCTCTCATGTACATGTTTTTCACCCTCTATACATAATAATACTATACAGTATAAACAATATACACAATTTCTCTGCATTCAAGCCTGTCTTCTCACATTGTCAGCCCCTCCATCTATGCACATACACTAGGCTGCTAGCCGTGAGGCTCCAGAGAGACGGCATACCAGCTAGCGTCACTAGCACCAAACAGGGGAGTTGCCTTCGTTTCAATTAGCATTTTGATTGCATCCAATGAAAAGAAGCCAGCATGCAAACAATCAAACATTTACTTGCCGACAAATGAATAATGTCCACTGTTCTTCGTGCAAATACAAAAGTGAATCAGTCCACTTGGTGGATGGTTAAGATTTTGAAAACAGATGGATAATGGTATTGACTCTATAGTTGTGACGCAGTATCGGCAACAAATTAAAACTCTGTCTTATATGACAGGTGAAACCGACAGGAGGAAAAACCATGGCCGCAAGTTTTGATAGTTGATCTCTCACTCTATCGCTCTGATGTGATGGATGAATGGATAAATGTATGCAAAGTTAAAGTGAGTCTCAGGAAGCTGAGCAAAGCAGATTACTTATTTCTCTCATGTCGACACCTACTCACACAGTCAGACACATAATTGAGAATACACAGACACAGTCACACACACACACACACACACACACACACACACACACACACACACACATATGAGCAATGGGTTTAAAACTTCTGCTATAATCCAGGCGTGCATCTAACTCCAACCCACCTACTCCATCTTTCTCCAGCTCTGGCACAACTTATGGACAACACAAACTCACACTGTGGACAAGAGCAGCATGACAGATAACATGTCAACTCATATAATTTGCATATATGAATAAAAAAATCCACAAAAGTCTGGCTTCCCTACTATCTTACAGTACATTTAGCATCAACAATGTGCATTCCTTCTCTGCTGCAGTAATATACGAGGGTAAATATTTCAGAGTGGTGCAAAGGCAGGAAAAGGGGGGGACACCTATAGCCCTGGCTTCAACATAAAATAGGTGCTGTTCCCCGATTTAACCCATCCCTCCCTCCCCTCTGCTCCTTTCCCCTCCCCATCCTTCCTTACCTCTACACCTCTACCATTAGTATATCTGGCTCCGTCCCTCCATCTATCTCCCTCTGTTTCTCATCCTGCCCTCAAACCTTGTCAGTCTAACCCCTGCTGTATCCTTCTACCCTGTATGAAGACACTTAACATTCTGCACAACAAATCACTGCATTGCCTGTACTGAAAGAGTATTACATACTAACTGTGGGTGATAGTATATCTACAACCAACTACAACCGGCTCTAGCCATTGTAGGCTGCCCAAAATGAAACAATGGTTAACAATGTACAGTGGAGTATAGTGGCAGGCTGCCTGTAGCCTTCTTTCCTTACCATCTTAAACCCATTCCACTCCATTTGGGAGATGCCGGCCGTTGTCTCACGCTCTCTCTCTCCTCACACAACAGCTACAGCAACGCCTCAGCAAAGAAAATCCCCTACTCTCTCTTACTCTCTGACACTGTCTCCTTATTTTTCTCACTCTGCCTCTCTTCCTGTTACTGCCTGAGTCTTAGCGGCGAGCAGGGAGCAGCATACTATAGGCGTACGGAGCAAGCATCACCTTCTTCCACAGATGCTGAGAGGAGAATGGTGTGCCTGGATGAGAGAGTGCTGGGCTGCAGCAAGCCTCCCTCCCTCACACCGCCCTCCCTCCTTCCCGCAGCCACCCGCCCAGTCGCCTGCTCAGCTGGAAGGTCAGAGCCCGCCCCCCCACTCCCCCCCCCCTCCACCTCTCCTTTACAGTCTGTGATTGGCTTCTTGGCTTGCCTGTCAGCCCTCGGCCTCACCTCCCCCTCCCTCTGTGTTAACACCTTCGCTCTCTGGCTGGCTCTGAGCCCTCATCGGCACACGCCAGCCTCAGCCTGGTTTGGCAGAGAAAAGGCTTTCTGAATCCCAGCAAAGCAATCAATCGCTGCTGAGGTCTGTGCTTGAGTGAGCTGGGCAGAGCAGCGCGGTGCAGAGCTCTGGGAGAGTGATTGCAGCCTCAGGCACTATGGTAATAAGATGCCTGCGCAGCACTGTGTATATAAATTAGCTATTACTGGGTGCATGTTAAAATCCCCTGTACATTTACATGCCTGTGTATACATCCCATTCTCTCCTACTCCGTCTCTTTACCTTACAGACACACACACACACACACACACACACACACACACACAACACACAACAAACACTTTTACAAATAGCCTACACACAAAACAGATTAGCCTACAGGTTTTGTCTTACAACATAATGATTGAGGTCCTTCAGAAATTGTTGTTTTTCCTCTAAACAGCCAACATCGTTTCAAATTAAAAACACAGAATTAGACGAAAAACAAAACTATCTATGTCGATAATTTATAATATGCATTAGCTGGGGTTTACATTTCAGAACGGATACACGCACACAAACAAACACTTGGCCATACAAGTGTAGCTTATATATGCGATATAGGTTACGCTTTGTAAATTATATCTAGACTATGTATGCTTCAGGCAAAACAAAAAATTGCGACGCTACCTGTCTGCCTGCTGCCGTACGCGGTTACATTGAAGCCCGACTGGTTGCAGAATTCAGGCAATTAAACCAACAGGTAGCCTACGATGGAAAAGCTCAAAACTGTGACCTACGATAGCCGATCTACTCACCATGACCATTCTTGTGTTAAGGCAGTTGGTGTTACGGACGGTAACGGTAGTCTCGGCGGACAAACTGTAAAAGCCGGTGAAGTCAGCGAGGAGAATCGGATGGAGTAGTATCAGCGTGCCGGAGAGGTTGAATGAACTGACGTGGTGATGTAGCGGAGCCAAAAACTAAACAGAACCCGTGGGTGTGGAAGACCTGCAGCTCTGTTCCGTGCAAGCAGGAGGGCAAAAACACTCGCTCAGTGAAAAACTAAGACAAAACAACACGGCGAGAAAAGAGAATCCACTCAAAGCAAATGATTCAGAGAAAACACCCCTCTACCTTTTCCCCAAAAAGCCATTTATGGAATGTCCAGTCGCCTCGCGCGCGGTCTCCCATTGGCTGGGAAGGTGCCGACTGGGCGGTGCGCTCGCTGATGAGAGTGAAGGAGGCAGGCTCGTGTGGTCCTCGAAGCATCATGCGGAGAGGTAGTTGCTAATACAGTTAAGGTGACTTTACGTTCGTGTCTGCACATCATTATCCCTCACCTGACTGTTAATAATTATGCATACAGTCAGTCTACGCTTTAACTCGTGCATACGCATACCGTCTTCATATAGCCTACAGTACGTGCCTTCTTTGGTCATTAAGCTCCTATAGAAAGCAGGTTCCCTGCATTGTTGCTGCAGTGTTTCCGTGTGTACTCCCCTGTTGTTAGAAATGTGATAGAACTCTGCTGAAAAACAGGAGTGCCAGTTCTTTTTTTCCTCCACTTCAACAAAAACAACGTTGGGGTAGGTGCTTCTCAGGGGTCCTAAAGTCACACCGCCCAAATATACTCACTACACTTATCATTCATATGCTACTAATTACTCCCAATTACACTTGCAAATTATGATTGTCACTACAGTGTGTATATATAGTATATTTCTATAAAGAAAATTATCTATGCCCAGTAGTAAACAGGCCACAGGTTGATTTTGTCCTGCTGGCCCCTATCTCAGGCAGACAAGAAGAGGGAGCTCTTGCTTCCCTTAACACACCTGGCAGACAGGAGTACTTAGCTGTACCTTCACACCTACATACATTTACCCACACACGTGCATACACTCAGAATGCACATACTGAAACTAGCCCACACCATCCCCGATAAGCACAAAAGCATATTTATGTGTGTACACATACACACAAAAATGTACAACACATAACATGTACACACTGTCTCACAAATGCTCTGACACATTATTCAAGCTCCGTTGTGCTGTAGATATAAACATGTAGCCTGATGTAACTGTAACACATTGCTCTTACACTGGTAATTTTTTCAAGTTGGCAGACGAGATCAAAACATCATCAACTTGTTGATCAACACATGCTCATACAGTTTCCTTTGTGTTCAACTCAGCAGTAAGAGGCAGTCAGCAAGCCAACAGCTTATTCTGGTTTGTTTCAATATATGTTCAGCTGTGTGAGGCCTGACAAGACCTAATGTGACGAGTGGACGTCCATTAAGCTCAACAAGATTTCTCTGCTCTAACCACCTCAACACCTGTCACGACACAAGATCACACTTTATTTAGATAGTCCATTGACAAGTGTTTATAATGTGTCACTAAAAGATTTTACACAATATTTATAATAGTAAGCCAATGGATGTAAATTGAGATGTCAATCTCTGGTTCCAGCTTCTCAAATGTAAAGATTTGGTGCTTTTCTTTGAATTGTTGGTCATCAGACATAACAATTTAAAGACGGTAAATTGTGATTGGAACTTTTTACTATTCTATGACATGTATAGACTAAACAATTATTGACATTATAATAATGAAAAAAAGATAGATTAATTAGCTGCAGCCTTATACTGGCAAGTTACGATCATTCCAAGCAGTAGCTCCTAGGCTGTGGAATGACTTGCCTCCCTCTCTACGTTGTTTAAAGACTCTGCTGTTCAAGCAGGCTTTTAGTTAGTGGAGGGGTTCTATGGTTGTTTGTCATGTTTTCTATTTGTATTAAAAATTTCTTGTATTTTAATTTGTTGTGTTGCATTTTGTTGTGAAGCACTTTATGATTTTTATCTGTGAAAGGTGCTATACAAATTAACTTTACTTACTTACTCACTCACTTTATAAAACATTTACGGTACTATTTTTCCCCTTCATAGCAGAAAACTGATATTCAGGTCTCTAGCAAACCATCTAATGCAAATCAGATCCAATATGAATTATTAGGGTCTGACTCCTGGAGCTAAATTATGCCCTCTGTAACTCACTAAGGCTCTGTTGTGCACACACCATCCACTGTCAAGCCACATTGTGAACAGTGTATTATATACTATACAGCATGTATCCCATACGTACTCGACACTTGCATTAACAGTTGCTAGTGTGCTCATACAAATATGAATTGTGAATTTCAACCACACAGTCAAGTAGTACACATATTAGCTCCCAAATGAGCACACTGAACGAATAGTGGGCCTCATTCACCAATCGTTCTTAAGAACAAATTTGTTCTTAAACCCCACTTACGCAGTTTTCACGAAGATTCTGATATTCACTAATGTTTTCTTATTTGGGATTTGTTCTTAGGTAAGAACAGAATCTATGCACACTTAAGAGCATTCTTACGCACAATTGAGAGCTGACATGTTTGCCCAAAATAAGTAGTTACACTGTTTTCATCCGTTCTAATTTAAAATATTAATATTTCTTTATAATTTTGTAACTAATTATTTTCATTATTTTACACATAATTATATGTTTGTTTGATTTAATAAATACACACTACACTTATACTTCTGCTCATTCGTAAAGCACTTTGAATTGCATTGTGTATGTATTGTGCTAGGCCTATATACTTCATCAGTTCTGCGCCCTTCTCCGGATACAGCGTTCACTTACGGTGGCCCTGAAGTGCAAATCACAACAGCAAATAGAAAAACGCAACGGCAAATATGAAAACACGACAGCAAATAGGAAAACACGACGGCAAATAGGAAAACACGACGGCAAATAGGAAAACACGACGGCAAATATGAAAACACGACAGCAAATAGGAAAACACGACAGCAAATACGAAAACAAAACGGCATTAACTTCTACCGGAAAAGGTAGGGCCTATCTAGCAGAGGACGGAGCCTCCTGAAAGGACAGACGGACTGTCTCTCTGTTAAAAGTAGGAGCTTTTCCGTGTTTTTCACCTCTCCTTCCTGTTAAAAGACAGACAGTCTGTCTGTCCAATCAGGAGGGTCCATCCTCTACTAGATAGGCCCTACCTTTTCCGGTAGAAGTTAATGCCGTTGTGTTTTCATATTTGCTGTCGTGTTTTCCTATTTGCTGTCGTGTTTTCCTATTTGCTGTTGTGTTTTCGTGTTTTCCTATTTGCTGTTGTGTTTTCATGTTTGCTGTCGTGTTTTCATATTTGCTGTCGTGTTTTCCTATTTGCTGTCGTGTTTTCATATTTGCTGTCGTGTTTTCCTATTTGCTGTCGTGTTTTCCTATTTGCTGTCGTGTTTTCATATTTGCCGCTGTGTTTTCATATTTGCCATTGTGTTTTATGATTTGTTGAAGTGTTTTCATATTTGCTGTTGTGTTTTCCTATTTGCTGTCGTGTTTTCCTATTTGCCGTTGTGTTTTCCTATTTGCCGTTGTGTTTTATGATTTGCTGTTGTGTTTTTCTATTTGCTGTTGTGATTTGCACTTCAGGGCCACCGCATTCACTGCATGAGTAAATGCCATAGACTGTTACCGGTCTATGGTAATTGCATTCCATGCATCGGTTTTATTTGCTGTTTTGTATCCACTGCTGACGCTTCTAAATATGATGTCTCGTTTTTCGCTAACTTCTTGCAGCAGTACCTCCACTTCAGAATTACTAAAGTTTTTCTTTCTTTTGGAGTCTAGGCCTCCACAGTCTTTATCACGTCTTTTTCGACATTTCCCTAAGTGTGCACACGGCCCTGCCATCTCATGCCCTTTTATGGGAATTAACGGGGTGTTTACCTATAGGAGCAACGAGCACAAGCTTTCAATTTATGAAGACATTAGGATTCATCATTCTAACAATACACCTGCGAACAATTCTGCTGTTTGAGAACACGTCATGAATCAGACGTAGACTTTTCTTAGAAACTTTCTTAAGAACAAAGGAAGATATTGGTGAATGAGGCCCAGTGTTAGGAAAAAGGAAAAACAGTAAGAAGACAAAAGTGTTGTGAATGATATGGCCAGTTCTGCCAAACAAAAAGGGAGCGGTCAACTAAAGCTCCCCAGTCTCTCCACTTCACCCCTGACCTCTCTACCTGTCTGGTTAGCTACAGCAAGCTAGCTAGCCTAGCAGAAACATGTGCCTGACATACTAATGAGGATCCTCACTACGCCTTAAATTAAGGCTGAGCAGTAGACACACACACACACACACACACACACACACACACAGATGGGCTGAACAAGCTTGCTATTGTTTCTGATAGAACAGAATATGCTGGCACTCGCAGTCTGGAGATTTGTACCGATCATACTGTATATGACACAACAGAGGAAGAGTAATGTTGAATGAAACACAAAGAAAATGGATCAAAATAGAAATCTTTGTCTATTCTCCTTTGTTATGTGCCTCCATATCTTTTTCCGCCAAAGAACAGAAAGAAGCAAAATTTGCAGCTGAATAGTACAGACAACCAATCCACTGTTTCCTGTCCATCTTTTATCGTTCTGCTCTGACCTTTGAATTTAATAAAGGCTTTGGGTTGGACCCAGAAAAAAGCTTTCTTAACCTCACTGCCTCTAATATCGTCCTCCCAAACATGTTTTTATTGTTGCGTTTTAATTCCTGACTGTAAAGAATGGAAATTTAGATCCATGCTAATGTCTGAATCACAAATCACATATCTGTCTTTGTATGCAGTCAATTTTAACTGTTGATGTTCAGAGGCAATAACATGTGTGAAGAAAATAGAGGGTGATCATATTCTTATTTCATAAAGGATAGTCAGTGTTTTGAGGTTGTAATATGTAATATATGTAATATGATCCAAATAACCTTTTCTCTAAATGAGAATGCAATTTAAAAGTGAAAATAGTCTCTCACAGTTGACTTGCTCGGCTTGTTGTTTCACTAAATTGCTCTACAGGACTATGATTTTATAAAGCAATGAAAGTGACTGCCCCTACTCAGTAAATTAGCTATAAACCCAATCTGCTGTTGTGTTGTGGAGTGTGTGTGTCTGCATGTGTAGTTATGATATAAAGATTCATACCAAAGATGGAACCATGTTGCTGCCATGCCCTAGTTAAGGGTACACACTGTGCATTATAATATTGTGTATGGACAGATGGAGGGAGTGGTTGAGATAGTCTATCAAGGGCATCCATGCTGAGATGCTTTACAGTCTGGATGTTAGAGATACTGCAGTGTAGCTCATTATCTTTTGGATTTGGCCTTTCCCTACTTATAGTTTATGTCTGTCTGTGAATAAAATGCAATACAGCACTGAATACATGTAAAAATGTCAAATAAGTAATTAAGAGTAAGTACTAAAAAAGACTATACTTTTTTAATGACTTTACAGAAAAAAAAAGTCCATAGCGCTGATTGGATGAATTATTTGGCCTTTTAGATGATGACTGATGCTAAATAGTTTTTGAGGAGGCAATATATTTATTTTCTCTTGTAAAGTTTTGAAAATGAAAAAGCTTTTGTGGCTTTAACCCAGGAGGGCCAGCCATACTTGTCAGCAATGAGAAACCCCATCTCACTGATTGACTCTGGCTCGCATCCATGAGAACACACACACAACTGAAACCATACATACACAAAAATGTGCACACACATGCCCACCGCCACACATACAAAAACACACATTTTGATTCATGAAGTGCGTCACAGTCTGACGGTGTGACTACCGCGAAACCGGAGCTTTAAAGGGCTAGACCCCAGAAGTGTTCTTAGCCTGTGCTTCCAGCCTGCTAATTTGGAAAGCAGAGAGCTGGCTAATTGTCATGAACTCCTCCTGCCCTCCATTCTGCCCTGCTTCTCCACCCTAAACCCCTCCGAGTCACAGACCTTAACAGATTAATGCAGGCTAGTGTTGTCCCTCTCACTCTCCCTTACTCAGTCTCACTTGGTTCTCTTACAAAAACTAAAAAAGCTACATCTGTGCCACGCCCTGAATTTTTTGTTGAATCTCCAGGATTGAATATACTGGTGGCACATGTACTGTACACAAACAATATACTCTGGTACCAGCTAAAACGCTGTATTCCGATAACAAGCGATAAAGAGCAGGCAAGGAATACAAAGTATAGCAGGTTTGAATATGCAGCGTGCACACGGTGATAATTGTGGGTGCTCTCGGTTTAAATCTTGTTAACTGTCAGATGCACTGTTTCAACACCTGTCTTGTTTCACTCTGCATAATAAGACTTCTATTTAAGGGTGGAGAAGTGACGATGCCAGCAGAAGTGTTACCACAAAGTGCTGGAAGAAAATACCTTGATTATTAACAAGGAAAACTTGTTTTGCAGCAAACCTGATCTTTGCAATTGTGAGTCAGGTTCAGAGGAAATTAATGCAACAAAGGACACAAGACAGGAAACAAAATCTGAAACTGAATTATCTCGGTTACACTGTACAGCAACAACACCACAACTGACAATGAAAACAGTATTTTAATAGAGCTACGGAGAACAATGCAATGCCTATCAGGCCCGGTTGATTTCAATTCAAAATATCCCAGCAGTCTATGCAGTAAAACAGCCTAATACATTTAATAGCCCAGAACGCACTCCTCAGTATGCTGCGGCTTACTTTGGCTCCTTTTGATTTGCCCTTGAAGGATAGATTTAGTTGCTGTATTGAAGTTCTGGCAGTAGTAGCATCTTGCTGTGCTACTCAGACTGATGATCGCCTCTTTCCTGGCAGGTGTCCACCCTCTGCCGGTAACAATCAACAAATGAGAATCACAGCCTTCAACTTGCCCGTCTCCCTGCCCAGCGACAAAACTCTGCATCACTGAACTGAACACTAGACACCTATTAACACTATGCGGCTGTATGTGGACAACAATGGGCAGTTTGGATTCACTTTTTGTTGTTTGCTTAGTGTTAAGACCAGGGGGTTAATTTTCATGAATCAATGACACACACGGTGTGGATAGAGATTTGTGGTAATTTTATGGTCAGAGGGGCAAAGTGCACCTGCATCGCTGTTGTATGTTGAATCAAATCACCTATTTTCTTTCTCTTTTAAAGCAGGGCTCTCTGTGCTCTGATAATTTAGTAATAGAGGGGAGCAGTTGGTAGTTATGCCACAAAAGATCCTCCAAAGAAGGAACTGATGTCCTTAAGCGAGAGGAGCAGAATCCCCACAATGCCACCTTATTAAACCACAGAGAGCAAATAACGTTAAATTATCTTGGGAGGACAGTGAAGTTCACAGACAGTCACTGAAATGCTAAATGGGTGCAGATGAGAAGAAAACACTGTGTGCACCGAAAGAAAATCCCAATTCACCAAAGCAAGTACTTGCCAACATAGAGCCCTTGAAGGCATTTAGAGAGCACAAACTATCACCTACAATGATAACATGATCCAACTAGCTGTTACAAACAAAGACATCAAGTACATCTCTTACATTTTCACTTCAAATCACATCCTGACCCTAAAAATGTGTCCTTTGGATTCGTAGTAAAATCTCTGTCTGCATGTTTTTATAGCTATGGTTAAGATGCTAATTATCTAAAGCCCAAAATCTAATAATTTGCTCATCATTATTTCAAAGCCAAGGATATTCATTCATACATTTTTGAGACATCCTGTTGACAAACGAACCAAAGGGGTTGAAAACGTGTTGAGATCATGACTGCTTTGGGTTCAGTGTTCCTGGTGTTAATTGAATAGAAAAATTAAAACAAAGTTGACATTTTGCTTTAGAAAATCTTTCTTTTAAAAACTGAATCCCACTTGGCCTTGCCAAGAAGAATGTGTAAATATTTGGAGGCACTTATGGGAAAGTGGATTCCCTAAATGGCACATGTTACTTATACACTATATTAAATAAAGTATTTTGGTAAAATGTAACTAATCTAGTTGAAGCTTTCCTCCTACATCCTCTTCCCTCCCGTGTCAGTGGGCATGATACACAGTCAGCTTAACCCCTGCCTGTGTCACTCTCCCTGGTAGAAACTCCTCAGATCAGAAATGAATTCTTCATGCTGATCCCGGAACAAGGCTGTGCTGCATTTGTCACAGCCACTTTCTTCCACTTTAACTCAAAGCTGTTTGGTATGGCTGGAGCTTTGCAGACTGCAGAGATGTGACGGGGCTGTTTAAAGGTTCAGGCTGAATACTCTGTCTCTATCTGTGGAATAGGGAGTGAATGCTTGTTCAATGGCTATGTAAAGTCTGCTCTGTTGTAGATTTAATTCAAAATAATGCTTAGATAACTGCTTTTTCACATTAAAATCCACACATTAAAATAAATCATTTTTAATGGAAGAGATCATGGTGGGTCGTTGAGGCTGTAGCCTAACACAAATGAGAGAAGGTTTGTGAAGGTGCCCAGAGAGGCTTAGCTATGCATTGGCTGTTGAGTCTGGCATGTATTCTGGCACTGGGAGTGTATTCTCAACAGGACTCTGGTGGATTACTGTCCATTTGGACAACAGAGTGGTCCGCAGCTTGGGTTGACATTCAACTTCAGCAGGCCAGCAGCTCACACACTGATCATGAAGTTTAGTCTAGCTGTTTATTGTCATTGATGTGTAGTAAATGTAATGCCATTTGGAGTTTCTTGAGTCTTAAAAATGAGTATTATGGCTGGGATATCAAAACCTCTCTTCTCCCGTCTTCTAGTCTAAACGGGATGACTCGGTATGTGTGAAATATAGCCGTGGCCATGCTGCAGTGTGGTGGGTCAGTGGTTCATGGGGTATAGTATAGTCTTTGGGGCTGTGGGGACGGCAGCCCGTTTTGCGTTTGATCCCGGTTGGGGTACATCCATGCTCTCAGGGCGACTGCTGTGATCCATCTGGTGGAGGCTTTAATCACAATCCCACTTAGGATGCTTTAGACTGCTGCTTACTTTCAGACCTTTTTATTTATTTTAGTTGTTTTTCAGTCACGTATCTCCCTTACCCAGTACGGCAGCTAGATTCTCGTGATATCACCAATCAGTGTCATGTGAGGAGCTAATGGTAGCTACGGGCGTGGTTTAGGTGTGTGTGATGGCCGATATCACTACCCGATGTGTGAGTCGAGTGCAGATGTAAGTTGCGTATGCGTCACTTTGCGACAGAATAATGAGATAGGTACATTACATAGCAGTAATTTATTATTTAGTGTAAGGCATCACATTTTTATGGCATGATCCCTGATGTCAGTTCTAGATTAGAGGCTGAAGAACCCTACAAGAACCTGCTGACGAGAGACTTGTGTAATGTCTGACTGTAATGTCAATACAATAAAAATGGACCTACATAACAAAGTTCGTTCACTGCTGGCTACAAGTTAGCAATCAAACACAACAAAGGCTGTCACTTGAATGGCGTTTTGAGCAAACGTTAGCAATCAAACAATCATAGATAGCTAAAACGTTTTTCAAATGATTTCCATCTTCTGTTATTGTTTGTAATGAGAAAAAGTAATTATTTTATGGATTTCACAAATTTCAGTATAACACAGTCTTGACGTTATACCGTAAACTGTTTAAATCTGAGCATGCGCAACTCACATCTGCACTCGACTCACATCGGGTAGTGACACCGCGATTAATGGCGGACGTGATAGACAGATGGCTCATCCAATCACCTACCAGGTATTTTTTTGAAAGTGCCTGCCCTTTTCCAAACAGTTTCTAATGATGGTTTCTTGGAAGGTTCTGTGTAACAAACCATCTGGTGTGTCGGGTTAGTATCTTCCTGCAGAAATGAGTCCTGTTTTCTACTTTTACAGACTCTCCTACTCAGGCCTTAGGTGGAAAAATGAGAATAACCTAAACACCACCTGCCATCTGTAAAGATGTTTAAAACCTCATCAAAAAACCTCACACTAGCTCCATAAATGGCTGCACTACGGCTTTTAAAAAGAAATAACCTTTTAGAAAAACGAGACGTATCAAGAGTCCTTCCCAGGGATGGCCTACGGTACTGTGGACCAAAACACGCCCATGCTGCACAAATCCAGCACTCCAAATGTCACTTCATGCTTAACCACCCTTTTCCATGCACCCTTTTTCATGCTTGAAGAAAGGCAACTGGGCAAGGCAAAAAAAAAAAAAACTCAGTTTAAATGCCTACATGCTTAGAGACATGTTTCAGTTACTTTGTGTTGTTGAAACATTTAGCCGATTGAAGAGAGAGAAATTCATTAGCAACTCTAGAAATAATTCCCCACTATGAAAATAACAAGACATTGTGTACGGAAGGTATAAATCATGTTCTGAGTAAATGTACTTTTATAATTTTACATGAAATTAAGCCAAGACAGATTCATGTAATACAAACAGAGGTACAATATTTCTTTACAAAATATGTATGTATGCCTATAAATTAGCTCAATTTACAGTCACTAATGTACAGCACAAGGCAGACTCTATGGCGATCCGTTTAAACCTGAATGCTGCGATCAGAATATATTTATTATTAAAGGGAATAAAGGGTCAGCAGATAATGATGCTGTTGGTGCATCTCCCTGGGTTGTGTAGAGGAACCACTTACTGTTAGCCTCCTCTTGGACAAAAATAATTGTAGTATTTTAATGAATTTCAAATATCTTGATTCAGCTCAACCTTTATTAATGGCTGGTAGTCACTTTAAAAAATCACTTTTTAATCTAATTTATTTTCTGTACGTACAGTGTTAACAGGCCCCGACTACCCGAGAGTTCCCGGTGGAGCAAGCGGCTAGCGACTGCAACTCAAACGGTCACTCCTCCTCGGCACTAATGCAAGGGTAAGCCATACATCATTTATTCATGGGGCCAGCAGATACTTTGCCTCATCCCCGGCAATTAGCGAATCAATAAAAACGCATTGGCTTTGAACCTATCAATTCTGAGAGGACAAAATATAGCACTGTTCATCAACATGCCAGGATCCCAGACGCAGACAATCACTTAAGTATCGGCAGCCTTTGTCAGCTCAGGCGCTGAGCTGACAACAATAATGCACATTTCCTCACATTGCTGCTCTTAAAATGAGTCCTCACCTGTAAAATGGGTATCTGTTCCCATATAATATCTTAAATCTGGGTCTACAAATGCCATAATCTAAAAATGTCTGTTTTGAAAAAAGATGATTTAATGTTCTTTTCATCAGGAGATTTTGTTTGTGTTATGAATATGTGTCTATTGTGAAGGAGATGACTGAGCTGAAGCCATCTGAGTAAGATTATCACAGACATGTCAGTAAAGGACTTGCTAATACCTCTTTTGTCAAAGTTTATAAAGCTGACATATCTGCAGTACATTTCGTCTGTTTTATAATTCATTCAGTAAATCTGCTTGATCCAATACACACCTCAGGCTGTGTTATGTTAGCCTAAAATGACATTAGATTTAGCCAGACCTCTGAATTTGACTGTACTGTCAAACTGAGGCTACTGCTGTAGCTGAGGCAATTTTCAATTTCCCCATAATAATTGGTAAAGTTTGTTTGCAAATGACAAAATGTGCAGAAATCGAAATTTGAAAACACAAAACTGCTTTCTCTCCAATCTTGTCTGTTTCATTATTCTCTCTCTATTTATCCTTTTAAGCCAAATGAAATAACTGAATGTGAAAACATTGTCCACGAGAGGCAACAAATTTGTTTCTGAAATTAAATGCTTTTCCTCTACCGAGCAAAAGAGCAGCCCTGGGATTCTTTTAAATTAAAGAAGAGAAATGAACAGCTGAAATTGAGGTTATTGTGTTTGTTCAATCTATTGAATTGTAAAAATGTAGCCACTGACCTGATAAAGGTAAATCCCCAGAAGAATTCAGGCCCACTATGGATATATAATCCACTATATAAACTGTGAAATTATGTGTGCCTGAGTTTCACACAATTGTGTTTTCTATTTTTCCATTTTTGTGTTACTTCAAGGCCCATGTCTGTATTTTTTTTAGCACATATTTGTTTACATATATCATTGGAGACTTTGACTTTCACGAAACCTGCATTTCTTAGTTGAAAACATCAGCCTGTTCTATTGCTATGTTCATAAACATTATAATTAATTGGAAAATTTGAATATCTTAGATTAAATTATGTTAATCTGTGTATTAAAAGACCTGTCCATCCAATCAGTGTGGGAATAATAGCGGGTTAAAATCTTCTGCTTTGGTTTTTGGTGGTGGGGGTGACCCTTTTGTTTACTTTTGGATTATGTGCTGTGCTCTTCCCCCATCTCCTATACAAATATCTCTGTTTGTGACATGATCAGTGTGTTACTGCTGTTTGGTCATGAACGCCAAGACACATTCAGTGGTGCACAGACTACTCAGAAACCCTGAGCCCTGCCACTGCCATTATGTAGGTGAAATTACAGGTTGTTACTTCCAGGTCAAAGTACCTGCACACAGAAAGGTGACCTTTGGTTGGGCGTGGGCGCTCGTGTTGCTGCATCAAGCTATTCTGTTGTTAGACTATTGTTTATGGATCACATCCACATCGCAAGCCTTTTTTTATGTCTTATCTACCGAGGCGATGAAAAATAGTGTGTGTGCGTGTGTGTGTGTGTGTGTGTGTGTGTGTGTGTGTGTGTGTGTGTGTGTGTGTGTGAGAGAGAGCCTGCAGACACCTGCTCCATTCTGCAGTGATGGCTCCCAGCGGGACACAGGCTCAGCTGCTGATCTCTAGGCCCTCCCTGCAGTACTGGTGGCCAGCACACACACACACACACACACACACACACACACACACACACACACACACACACACACACACACACACACACACACACACACACACACACACAGCTCTTCCAACAAATCGGAGAACCCTCCAGGCCCCCCTTGCAGTGTCTCTCAGCCTCTCTGTGTTCCTCGAAACTGACACACCACATGCATGCTCATGACATGATCTACAGACAGGCACAAAGCTGCACAGTCTATGTTCCTATGATGTTGCATGTAAATTCTATGACACGGGGTGGTCATAATCTGCTCCAGTCTGATATATGCTATAGTGATGATATGGCTGAATAGCATGTGTTTTTTTTCTACTACCCTAAGCTAAAAAGCTACACTGAACACTGAAGTATATCAACCCTTATTATGTTCTGCTGTGAATGCAGTTAATAAAACGATAAAATTATATAAAGAATATATTGGCAGTTTTGAATCCTTTGGCAGGTCACTTAATGATTGATGTTAAAATATAATACCACATTTGTTTTTGTCAGTCCTTCATTGATCAACCACCATTGTACTTATGGTACAATTGTTATTGTCAGGGCTGTTGTATTTTGCACATATCTCCATCTCTCTGTTTTTCTCACTATGAGCGTTTCTTTCCCTTTGTGGCATCGTTCAGTCTGCTGCACCTGTTTGTGCCTCACTGGTGGCAGGGTTGTGGAGCATAAATGAACTAATTTCCTGGATATAGAGAACACAGCAGTCAAGGAAAGGGGAAGTGCAGCAAGCGGCAGATGGAAGGAGCTAATCATTGTTATGAAATAGAGATGACCTCTAACTATCTCCTGGCTTCTAATATACTGTAGCTACACACGTTTGCCAGCTTCTGTCCCATTCGCCCCTTTCTCTTCTTCTTCCTCCTTTGCCTGTTTGTTGTTGTGCTGATGATGAACCTCTTCAGGCAGGTTCGAAATGTAACCCTTGTTTTTCTTTTTCTTTTTTTTTTATGTTGAAACAGAAAAGATTGGAGTTGTCAAACAAAACCTTGTGTCACATAGAGAACGGCAGCTGCCTGCAGTGGGTAATCAGTGGAGCTTTCTACAAATTAACAGCATTCAGCTCTGAAGCACGGCGCACTGCAGGTTTTTAGATCTTGGCTTTTGAAAATGAGATCTCAGTGACTGAAATATGGAATAATTAGCAATTTAGTTTTTGCTCACATGTTCTTTTAATTGCCTGGTCATCTTAATGCTGTAAACTGATAGTGATGCTCACATTTAAACAGAATAATATCAGTCTAAATGTGATTAATTGCAGGCCGAATCTCTCCTCAGTGTGCTTGGGATCTGAATTTCAGATTTTAATTCTTTGAATGCTCTTTTAAACGCACTGTCCTACAGCTCGAAAGATGCACTACTGAGAACATGCACACATGCACACAAAATGCTCTGAACAAAATGAACACATTGTTACCAGTGATGGTAAACTTTGCTGCAGGCATATAGTGTGTTGGAGGACGAAACCATTTAGCTATTTATTCATTTATCAAGGCACTCATTTAATGCAGTCGAGCATTAAATAGAAATACAGTCTTAACTTTGAATGGTAATATTATAAAAGAACGTGAAGTATTTACTCAATTTTTTATATACGGAGCAATGTTGTGCTGCCGGTATAGAATTGTATTTCCGTTTGATATCACCGAGGTAAAAGATGCGATGCTGCTTCTGAGGCTTTACACACCAAAGCCACCAGAATCTTCCAGCACATTTATCTAATGTATGCAAATGATGTTGCTGTGCTTAATGAAGGCACCATTAATCACTATAACGATGGTCTTTCTTAACCAGGGTAATCATGCGTGCGCCCGCACACACACACACACACACACACACACACTCAAATACTTACACAAGCATACGCGCTTCCACACACTCGCCCACACACTCTCTTAGACACACACAGACACACACACACACACACACACACACACACACACACACACACACACATAGAACATGCCTCATCACCAGCATCACATTGATGACAAATGCGCAAAATCACCAACATAAACCATTTTACCAGAAACGTGACTGCGTATGATGAGGACCTCATAGTCACTCATGAATTCATTTTGTCCGTACTTTTTCTTCCTTCATTTGTTCTTTATACTCTGTTGTTAAATTCAATGTAATTTAAAACTCTGAAACCTGGAATTGGCTGGTTAGGCAATCACCTCAAATTCAGTTACTCCACCCAATACGAAACCGATAAGATGCATCAAAATATGTTAACACGTCAACTATATTTATATAATAAATTTAGCTAATTAGTTCCACTGGTTTCAACAAATAATTCATGGTCCAGCAGCTTCATGCAAACAGCAGATAACACTGTTGTGAGTCAAAACGGGCAGTGGAAAACACAGGCATTTTGTGTGCTGTGTAACAATAGCAACAAAACACTGGACAGACGTCTTTGAACTCGTGTAAGAATTCAAAGCGAAAACTGAAAAACATTTTTGAAGCCCAACTCCTCACAGAACGTATTTCACCGCTTATCCTCGCCGTGCATTTGCATACAGTTGACGGAAACCCCTGGGTACAGTCAGCAGCATGACAGTGGGTTATGAAGGCTTCCGGGAAGCTCTGGGGTGTGGATCTGAGCCAGTTTGAAGGGGAGCCGAACCAATGAAGAGCCCACAGCGGATTAGACACCCACAGCTTCATGTCGCTTTAATGCGGCGAGTCAGGGATTTTCTTACAACGCTTTTGCCTAAACGCTCAGGGTTTTCTCATGCCCCTTTTTCTCTCTCATTTCCTTTCCCTTGAAGTAATCTTTCTATGTAAATGGAAGAGTAATGTTGTCTCCAGTGCAACATATCCCATCTATTTACAGCACTCCTGGTTCCTGCTAATGTAACTGATGTTAATTGGAATTGATTGGATTGATAGTTATGATCAAATATCGTTTGAAATATGTAATCTTATACAACTGTTACAATGCCTACGGGTGTTAAAATAATCTTTCCTTTTCAAGGATGTTATATAAAGTTAAAAATGGTAGAGGTGGACTGCTAGAACCTATTCGTTAATTTACTATGAAAGATAATTTACCATCAAATGCAAACATTAAATGCAAATACTGCACATGCGCTAACAAAATTCACAAAATACTACCAATATATTACCCCCACACACACACACACACACACACACACACACACACACACACACACACACACACACACAAACACCTCAAATTCCCCTGATAACAGTCTGACTGGCAGAGGCTAAAGACAGAGTAGGCGTCCGTAATTGAACAAACATAACAATGTAAATATTTACTAATACTATCCATTGGGAATACAGGCAGAATCCCACAATTGATTTGCTCTCTTTCTGCCACTTTGCTCTTTTCCTCACACACACACACACACACACACACACACACACACACACACACACACACACATAGATTCACATACACTAACTACCACTTTCTTCTTTTTCTGTTTCTTTTCTTGGTAATATGCTTGCCTGTGTTCATTAAAGAGATATATTGATATATTGGTCTGTCTATCCTCTTACCAGGGGTGACCTGTAGCCCATCTGGGCTGGCGATGACAGGAGATCCCTGGGAAATAGCGGCGAGTGCGTCTCGGGGACGGAGCCCACGCCACTGGCTGCTAGTCCCGAGAGCTGCCCGTACCTCGCCATCATCTTGAGATGCTGCTCACAGAACACACACACTCATACACAGACACAGGAGGAGAGGGAGAGAGAGAGAGAGAGAGAGAGAGAGAGAGAGAGAGAGAGAGAGAGAGAGAGAAAGAGAGAGAAAGAGGGAAGGGGTGTGAGAGGAGGGAAGGAGAACAAATAACAGCAGGTAGGAAGGATGGTGAGAATGGTAAAGGACAGAAGAAGGAGTGGGGAGGGGGGGGCACATGAAGAAAGAGGAGGTAGAGGGGAATTACAGAACACTTTGCTCTCACACAAATGCATGTGTGAACACACACCCATACAGGCATACACACTCGTATTTACATACATACTGTACGTGCACATGAAGGCACACACAATTTTAGCCCCAGGTGGGCAATTTCACGAGCAAGCCTATGTTGAAAGGTGTTGATAGCTACCTTGGTTTTGTTACAGTAGGCGGATATAAAGTCTAGGCACTAGCTCTCCATTTATTTTTACAAGCAAGGATGAGTGTGAGAAGCGGTGCAGTCCCTTTTTCTCCGTACTGACTATGGTGCCGGGGAAATGTAATAAACAGCTGCTGTTATAAATCATCCCCTCTGTCTTCTGGCTATGAGCATACAGAAGTGTACAGACACGCACACGCACGGACATCCAATAACACACATGACACAATGGTTGGCAGCAGACATGCAAAGGTGAAGTGTGGAGAAAGAAGCAAATCCAAATCTCTTTACCTCATTGCTCAACAAAGCGGCGTTGAGTGTTCGGCTTATTTCGAACATCTTTAGATTCACTGCTTTTTTTCGTTCTGTCCTTTTTATTTTGAGATTGTCTTCAGTTCTTTGCTCCCCTTTTTCTTCTCTACGGCTGGGAGTCAGTCCCGGGAACACAAAAAAGAAAGAAAAAAATCAATTGAAAAAAGAGGGGGATAAAAAAAAAAAATCCTCTTGAATTTTCTGATTTTGGAGTTGTGATTTTTCAGTGCTCTTTAATTTCTTTCTCTCCTGTCTTTGGATGCACCTCTGCTGACTTTGGCTGTAGTGGTGGCGTTTATGCCCAGGGTCTCCGCACAAGTCTAAGGAGTCAATATGCTGCTTTTTTTCTTTCTTTTTTTTAAAATCTCCCCAGAGTCAGCACATTAAAACAGGCAGTCAGGCGGTCGATGGGTCGGGCTGGCGGGCTGGCTGGCTCCCTTATCTGTCCCCCGCACACTGGCTCACACAATACGCTCCGATCCTCACACTGCTCGCTAGCAGATTAGCCTGTCCCAAAACATAGCACTTAGTTTAAACTCCCCTCCCTTTTGCTCTCTCTCTCTCTCTCTCTCTCTCTCTCTCTCACTGTATCACTCCCTTTGGCTCGCTCCTTTTCTCTCACTCCATCTCTCTCTGCATCTCTCTCTCCTCCTCCTCCTTTTGCGCACGCATTGATGCAGCTACAGTTCACTGTGCTACCACAAGGTGGGAAGACTGTTCTAGCAACAGCGACACCATCGCTGCCACATCCCTTCCTCTCCGTGCCACTCCTATGTTTTGGATTTTCCTCTCTTCAGTGTGTCTATAACACAGATATAAATGGTGGAGAAACGCTTGCACTTAATATAGGAGCTCTCACTACCTGACCAGATAAAACTTACAGACAGGGATAAGGGGAATGGTTAGGGTGTGTGTGAGGACTAATATTCTTCGATTCCGTTATCTTATTATGGCTATTAATTGTGGATTCAGCAGTGGAAAAGGACCATCGAAGATATTATTATTATAATTCAGCACTTCCTTGGAGGTGTTTTGTGAGGTACATGTAAAGTAATGGAATGTAATAAAGCCTGTACACTATCAAGAGACCTAAAGAGAGTGGAAATAAATGCTACCTCTCAGTTATAGGCAGAAGAAAAAAGAAAGTGAAGGTTGGGCTGATGTGAGCATCAAGGTCAGGTTGTTCTTTCCTCAGCAGGGTGTGGCACAGAGATGACGAAGCAGCTAGTCACAGCCATGGCAGGAGATCCCAACTTCGGAACAAGTAAACAAGGAAAAAAAAAAGATTAGGGAGACTTGTGCCAAGGATATGATTCACTAGATTTTTGGTTTCAGTCGATAACACTTGAGAGATTTCAGAGTATGACTCACAGTGTTCTATATCTGCATGTAAGTCAAAAATGTTTATGAAATTTAAGCCATGCTTGAGGAGAAAATAACGGAACACAAAATGTTCTATGACAATGATGCTGACTGAGGGATTGGGATTGCCATCATCTTCACTAATGCTAATCTTAGTGGTGTCTTACTCGCAGCTCCATCAGTGTGGCAACAGATTTATTCCCGGTGCTTTGAATGTGCTTTTTGCTGTCTTGGATCAGAGTGGGGAGAGCGGCCAGTCAATAGCAGCCTATTGACACTAAACCATCTGTTTAGGTGGACACTGTCCAGCATAGCAGAGAGGGAGGAAGAAAAGGACGGAGAGACAGAGGAAGTGACGGAAAAAAAGAGAAGAGAGGGTACAAAGCAGAGGATGTGTTAGCAAACTGTTAGTTTTAACGGTTGTTTATGTAAAACAGGAAAAGGATAAATATGGAGAGAGACTCACACTTATCGAGGATGTGGCATATAATATTGGTTACATGTTTTAAATTAACACATTTCTTTCCTTTTTACATTTTCGTCAGTAGCAGGATATGTGAAAGTATCATCAACCACATCACTGTGTTTTAGCAATGTTTCGCTGTCTTGGCTTCAATTCCATTTTTTCCCCCTCGGAAAACGGCTGCTAGCCACATCCCTGTTCTGTAAAGCCTGCGGTCTCTGGGGAAGGCTGGTCCGGCAGAGCCCTGGGGGGGGAGCTGTCAGTTGAATCATCCAGAGTGAGGGCTGATTCCTCAGTCAGCTGCCTCTCAAGCCTTTCTCTCTGACCAAGCCCTCACTCCCCTGTGCCGCCTGATTGCTGTCCCCATAGTGATTCTCTGTGTACTGCCGGCTGGTCTCCACCCCCCCCCCTCCCCCCCCACACACACACACACACACACACACACACACACACACACACACTCCCCGCTCCTCACAACCACCCATCTTCAACTCACTGCCACTAGTGCCCTATGTTTTGATTTTTGCATGACTTCCTTCTTCATTGATGATGGACTTTATGTGTGAAAGTCCTCAGCTGGCCACAGTCAAAAGGATTTCCCTGTACTTGCTGGAATACAAATACAAAACATAGATTTTTGCTCCCCCGTCACACACACACACACACACACACACACACACACACACACACACACACAGAGCTTCAGGCTGGAAACATAAACACTTTTTTTTTTTTTCATTTATGGTACTGAGCTACAACCACTGACTTATTTGATCATTTCACAGTTTAGAAGAAAACGTATCTTTCTGAAAGAATGAAAAGCAAGGCTTAAAATACTTTTGCTCTGCCAAAGCTACTATTTCCCCAAGGGGTTTCTGACATGTTCTGCACGAGATTGTGATGGTGCGCTGTGTCCTCCAGTCAATAGCTACCCACGCTTAAAATAGCCACAATGTCTTAATGTTACTGTAGATCCTGTATTTAACCATGCCAGGGATGTCTACATGTGAAGCACATTAATATGTTCAAATCATCAGAGGTCAAACATGTTTTGATAAGCATGTAAAAATACACTCTCCTGAGAGATAATTAAAATTTAAGAGACCACGGTGTCGACCGTACTTCTATTTCATGTTATCCTGTTTTCCAGTGATGGATGTTCATTAAATCATTGCTGCACTTGGCAGACACCAGACTGTATGCATCATGTTACTTTGGCAGAATGTAGAGGGGTTATTGTGGAAAGTGTTGCTTTTTTTCCCCCTTCAAACTTGTTTTAAAGGAGGACATGCCAGTATAGAATATAGAGCTTTAAAGTGGCCATATTATGCTAATTTTCAGGTTCATAATTGTAATTTGAGATTGTATCAGAATAGGTTTACATGGTTTAATTTTCAAAAAACACCATATTTCTGTTGTACTGCACATTGCTGCAGCTCCTCTTTTCACCCTGTGTCAGGTCTCTGTTTTAGCTACAGAGTGAGACTTCGCAACTTCTGTAAGATCTTTGTTGGCAGTCGCACATGCGCAGTAGCTAGCTAAGGATTACATGAGCTAGCTAGCTGTTTCTCCAACTTCGGCCTGTACAAGGCAGGATTAGCCGGGAGACTTCTTCTAAATGAGGGCGCACTTCCAACTTTGCGTGGAATACCTGCAGAACAGGGACATGTAAGTAGTTCTGTACAATTTATTTTGTAGATTAGGGTGAATTTGTGTGTGTTGTAGCAGTGTTTTGCCATTGAGAACGAGCTAGCATGCTAGCGCTAGCATGCTAACGGTTAGCCCCCTAGCCACCTCGTTTCGGCTAGTTACGTAGAAAGCCGTGCAGATTTTGAACAGTTCATGCTCAATGCAGGACACATTCAGAAACTCGTATCTCACTCAAAACAGCATGGATGTTTTTATTTCAAAGTTTGTATGCGTGTGGAAGCACCAGAGACACAAAATAACACCCCAAATCCCAGAAAAAGTGATTTTTTTTCATAATATAGGCACTTTAAAAAAAAGGAAAGCCATCAAGACACAAATACTTTTGCTGTTATAAAACTCCTACACATTTTAACATCACTAAGGCACCACACCACATGTGGAGTTATGAAGTTTAAGTTCCAACATGGGACACCATTGTTTAGTACATTGCAATATGACATCTAATTGTTTGTAATGATGAGATTTAATTACGTTAAATGTGACCTTAATTTCAGTGTCCCTTTAAGTTAACAGTGTCACAGATTAGGACAAAGATGTCTGACAGATCTTGTCATGTTATGTAAAGATAATGCTCAAATTCTGTGTTTTACAAGCCAACAACCAAATGTGTGTTTCAGTCATAAGATCAGGTTAGCAACAGTATCTCAAGTGCTCCAACTCTGGCAGAGACAAGCTAGGGTCTTGCAGTAAATTCACCTGCTCCTATGCAGTCTCTCTATTTGATAAGAGCTGAGAAACAAGAGAAACATGTAGTGTATCTAATTCATTCTTCTCATGCTCCATAATTCAATTTCAATCTCCCTCTTGAAATGAATGATTGTACCACCATAGAGTTCTTTAATTGGCATAGTGTTAAAGCAATGACATAGCATGGAGGATGGCTTTTCAATTTTCAATTTTAACGAAATATTATACAGCAGCTCTGTATTCTCTTCCTGTCATCTGAGAAATAATCAGTCTGACCTATCTTCTCAGCGGCCTGTTGATGCTTGCCATCAAAAACAGATCACACAGAGAAAAATCATTGCCATCTCCCTGGTCTTATTCATTTGGTCCTGTTACACGCAGCTTATAACCTGAAAATTAGCAGCAGCCTGTATGCCTCTTGCTCCAGGAGCTGTGCGACTGCTCATTTGATGTACTTAATCAGGTGCAGCCTTTGTAATGGGAAAGGAATAGGGCCAGGCTTGATTGGCCTTGATGACATCTATGCTCCAATTGTCTAGAAAACCTCCAGCTTTAATCAATCTGCAGGATAATACTGAATCTCTGGCTGCTGCCTGCAATGATTGGCTTTCTTCTGTGAAAATACTATTAGAAATGCAGGTATGGTTGTAATAAAACTGAGGCGTGTACGATATACTGATTACAGTTTAGAGGTGTAATGGGAGTCATTGCTAGTTTAGTGTTGCCTGCTGAATGTGAATGTCGTAAGTATATTATGTTTCACATTGGCATATGAAGATTTTCCCTAATCATAATAACAATATTAAGTGTCAATTCTGTAGGCTACATTTTGGGAATTTTGGTTTGTTTTCAGACGGAGACAAAATCTGAATTATAGACTATCTTTAAGACAAAAGTTTTCCTGAGCTTGAGACTAGAAATCAGCACTACAGAAAACGAGTTTGATTAGCATTTCTGAGATGCATGTTTTTGCTCATTTGTTTGCTTTACTGTCTTTAGGCCTATTTAATGGTTTGTGTACCTAGATATAAGTTCAGAATTCAACAATACCAAATCAAAATAAGTGTCTGTTAAGATTCTGGTATTTTACTACATATCATTTTACTTGGCTTAGTTTACCTATATGCACTGCATCTGCAAACTGATGTCGTGTTTCTGCAGCGGTGTACTGCTGGACATGACTGCACCTCTCCCTTTTCCTCCTGCTCCGTTGCCGTGGTAACACACTTGGAGCGTCGGTTGCTCTGTAACAGGATGGAAAGGAAGATGGAGGAGAATACTGTTAGAGACGTCGAGACTGGTGTGTAAATATGAGTCTTACCTGGTTTCTTCTCCATTGCTATACGAGCAAAAGGACGCTGTTGATGCCCAGTTGTTTGACATATAATAACTGCATGTTTCGCGCTTGCTCCCTGTCTTTATATTGACGCTAACGTGAAGTGTGCTAACCTGCTAGCTAGCAGGTACAGGGATGTAAACAAGAGCCATGTCACGTTGTGTGTGTTATGAGCTAGCATTGCTGCTACAGACGATAGCAAACCATACAACTAACTGTATGCTGGAAATGCACCTCACGGAAATAATTTAGAAAACTGCTGGCATGTTAACGTTAACCACTTGACTTCGGGAGGGCGAGCAGTAACGTACCGTTATTGCAGGTGTAGTGGGTATGGGTATCTGCTAGCTAGCTAGCTATGTGTCAGGGATAGTTCCTCCTGCCAACTGCTGTCTAGCTAATAGGATAGCTGTCGGTACTACTGTAATTAGTTTTTTGTCCGTTAAAATTGGCAAACATGGCCAACATGGTAAGCACCGCTGTATTGACAGTAAATACATAGCACAGAATGGACCATAAAATAATGTCTATATCATTAATATATATGGACTAATATTAGACAAAATCCAAGTTTGTGATATCTTATGTTGCTGCAGATCTGCGACTGCGGAAGGATTTAGGAGTACCCACGTTTTTTTCCAATCTAGTATTCACTATAATGCAAACTAACAAATAATTGGGTTTTTAATGTGCGTATAATGGTAACATAAAAGGATGCAAAATAAAAGGTACAGCTTTTACTTTTTTATGATGCAAAAACAGCAAACAAAGCCACATATTTAAGCAGCATTGTTTAGATTGTCCATTTGTGCTGCAAACACAAAAATAAAGATTTATTTCAACCTATGCTTTGTTTATTTGTGTTAAATAAATGCACTGCAGACCAACTGTTTTGTTTGCAGTTTAAAGTCGACACAACTCACTCTTAGAAAGATGTTATGTATACATCACTATTTCAGAAGAGCAACCCTTAACTTTGAAATAATTTATATTATTTTTTACCCATAATTTGAGATTAGTGGTGTGTAAGGCCCTGCATGGCATACTGTGTGTTTTTACTTTAAGGTTTAACAATCCATGACTGTTATTCTGGATGAGAGACTTAAATGAAGTTATAAAGGGCTTACTGAACACACCTTTGCATAAAGTGAGAATCTTATTCCTGCATATTGCACTTGTTGTTCAGGCAGTGACACTGGAGGAGAGGATGCCTTGGTGGGAAATGTGAACAAACTGATGGTGAGCCCACCAGGTTATTCAGGAGCTCCGCGAAAAGGACTTCTGGTTTTTGATGCGTGCTTTGAGAGTGGTGAGTAGTAAACTTTAAAAATGGCAAATCAGTAAAAAAAAAAAAAAAAAAAAGTGGGAGTTAAAGTGTTCATCCATGAAATGTTTTTATATTGTTTTTTTTCATGTCAGTGACAACTTTATTTTGAAAGTGGTGGCTGCAAATAGTGCAGGGTATTGTATAGGTCCTCCTTCACGCCAAGACAGCAAACACATCCACTAAATAGGTGGATATTATACAAACTATGTTGGATTTTAAAGATCAGGCTTTGGCTTGTCAGTCACAAAATTAAATACACACATTAACAAATTCTTTAACCTAACTATAAACATCCCTATGCATGTTTGAAAATCTTGGAATCGTGGAGCTATTCTCAGAAAACTTTGAATGTGCAACAACATTATGATCAGTTTGTTATATATAGCGTGTATTGTGACATGTACTGTATGAGACGACCATGTCTCTTCCAACACAAATAAAGCTGATACCCCTTCAGTCAGACCCCTTAATTTTGATACAATTTTGCAGCATCCGTTTCCTCTCTGTTCTGCATCTAATATTATAAAAATTGCCCTTACAACTAGAATCCATAACATCCCGCCAGTACTGTAGCTGATACAGAGATGCCTTTGTTTGATCAAAACTGGATTATTATAATGCCACCTACTCCAGCCTTGTTCAAAATGCTGAAGCTAGAATTCTCATTTCATTTAGATCAAATAAATGTTAGCCTTTGCATTGCATTGGCTGCCTATTAAAACTAGAGCTGATATTAAGGCCCTTCTTTTAAATTTTAAATCTTTGCATGGATTAGTACCATCTTATTTATAAGCAACAAATAGGCTACTGTATGTTCCACCCCACAATCTTTGTTCATTAGATGTGGTGTATTTTTAAAGTATGAGAATAAACAATAAATCAGTTGGAATTAGAACTTTCTCATACCAGGCTTCCTATCTTTGACATGCTTTCCCACTTTCACACCTAACTCTATTAACATTTTTGAATCAAGATATAGGCCAGCACTAATACTACTACCTCTACCACTACTAGTACTACTACTTTCACTATTTCTACTAATAAAAACAGTTTACAGTATGTATTACCTTTAATAGATGCATATGCTTTATATTACCAAGAGTATTAGACTATTCGAGGGTATAGGTACAAAAGCTAAAAGCATCTTCAGCATATATAATTGTCTGAGATTCTGGAAATAGGAACTAACTGTGAGTCTGTGTATCTGAGAGCTCTCTTGAGACTTTGACATATCTTGGCAACAGTATAATCAGGGACAAGTCATATAAAGATTTATAGACAAGTGCAAGGCTCTTAAAATCTTTATTATGAATAACTAGAACTCAGCGCAGGGAATTGAGAGCAGGTGTTGTTTGAGCTATTTTTTTTTCAGCGGCCTTCTACCTATATTCTTCCTGTTCTATGGCCAGTGTGGCTGAAAATCTAAATATGTTAAGTAAACTTGAAAAGGTCGACCTGTTACCTTGTCCATCTCTTTTGGTGGAGCGAGGCATACAGTAAAATGAAATTAATATGCTCCAGTGTCACTTGTTAATAGCCTTTGTTGGCCTTTTATTCTGACAGCTGAATGGCACGGCAATGACAATAAAGTACTTTCTTACCACTGACAAGATCAGCTGGTTAGACCCACACACACTCTCGCACCAAGTAGGCAAAGTAAATCAGGGAATCAGCTGGTCTCTCTGGGACAGAATCTGTGTGTGGAGATTAGGTTCAGATAGCACTCAGATTTCATATTTCCACAGACAAGCCCATTTTGGTTTGTGCAGACTAAGATGTGTTTACTTTCTGATGTCCTTGTTGTCATTGTCAGAGTTGTTCTCCAAAGTAGAGTTTTACAATTATGTTGATTTTTAGAGAGTTAGAGAATGTAAATAAGTTTTCTTACAGTTGTTACATGCCCTAGGCCTACTACTAATTAATTAACATGAGGAAAACCAATCTGGCATATAAAGGGATGAAAAAGAAAATAGGGATGCTAATCCACAGTTTTGTACACAGTAGACTACATATGAAGGTGAGCGCATATATATATATATATATATATATATATATATATATATATATATATATATATATATATATCTATAAAGATCTGAATATGTTACATTAGGAGGATTGTGCTGAGATATCAGTGTGGTGATTTCCTTTTTTATAAATTTGCCTTTTTTCCCAGATGACATGGCCAGAGTAGCTCAGACATTGATTAATGGGCGCTGAGCTTCCACACTGAGATCAGCTAACATACCAGTGTCTCTGGCTCCGGATGTATCTCCTGAATGATTTATGGAATTGATAATAATCTCTTTCCAGTAAATGGATTACTAAAGTTAGAATGGGGGGATGAATTGATGTTTGCCAGCTAATGTCAAATTACTGCCCTATTGCTGTTTCATTTAAGCATTACAGATTTGGTCCGCCTTACTTTAAAGTTGTAGTAAAGAGGGTGGTTCATTACAGGGACGACAGACTGACCAAGGAAGTTTATTTTTTTGTTTATATTGCTTGGTCTTCGTTCTCTGTCTGTTGGTCATAGTGAGTCAGCAGTAATGAAAATGTAGGTGCCCGATTAATGTACCGTTTCTTTGTATCTTTCCTTGTCGGAAATTCCTAATTTTTTAGTACAATGGAACGCAGCATAATCGACAGTGACAAGCTCCACCTGGGCATACGTGGCAGACCAATACCAATGGCGTAAGCCAGCCTCCGCAAAGTGTACCTACTATGGAGCCATTTTGATGCTAATAAGCCATCACCCGCCGTTAGCATTCCATTCATTTTGGCGTCACTTTGACAGCGAATAACTTTACATCTGACGCGTTTAAAGACTTTACTTGTCCATTGTTTATTTCTAAAGAAACACGACAATGTATAAAAGGCTCCATTACCGCACGTTATGGCCCCGTAGCAGACGTTTTTGTAAAAATAGGCTAACGATTGTGTCATAACAACATGACTGCTGACTGACGTTAAAAGCGTCACTAACTGTGCGCTGCATTTGAATTTAGGGCGGGAAAGTCACCCCAGACACTTAGATTGTATTACTTGGCAAATCAACAAATACAAGCGCTTTCATTAGTGGGTCATATGCTCAATCCCCATTGTTTTAACTCATTCTTTGATAGATAGGAAATTAACAGACAATTAACTAGATGAAACTCTTACAGACTACAACTTTAAAGTAAGCCTTGATATTAGTTTATGATACTGTGGTTCTCTCACAGTATACTCTGTATATGGCTTGATTACTTGTACCGAGCAGTTATTATACTCTAATAGTTTTCTAATTATTGCAAACATGTTCATTGACATTATTCTTTCTTAAAGTGATTATCCTCCCATTGTTATATAAACCCACACACCCACACACATCTGTTGCAAAAAATGGCTGTTAAAGCTTTGTGGATTGTATGATTAAATTACCCTGCTTCTGTAAAGCATACATAAATATATATTTTATGTGTTTAATTGACATTTAATGAAATAGAAAGCTGAAATTTTTACATTTTTACTAATAATTTGGCATGGAGATCTTACCAACCCCACTTCCTTATGTGTGTTGGGCTAGTCAAATTGAAAAAAAAAACTGTATTTTTATGTGATTTATGAGGATGTTATTGAACTATTGATAAAAACTTTAAAAAAAAACACAAATGTATGAGAGGAATAAGTAAGGGTGGCATAATATAAACACCTGTGATTATCTTTCACTACTGATTTCCTTTATAAAACAGTCGCTGTGTCACATTCTATAACTCAAACAAACTTGACTTGAGATTGGTGAAACTGGAAATGTTGCCTTTGTATCCCCTGTTCTTTTTTGTTGCTATAAATATTTGCTATTGCATTTGAGGTAGGGCTGAGCGATATGGCCAAAATCTTCTATCCCGATATGGGTAATTTAATATCACGATAAAGGTTCTGTATATATCAAGCATGTTTTCTGGTAATGCAATAAATAAATCGTTTTTTATGAAATAACCACATGGTAAAGCCTATTTTTGTATAGTCCGGTATGAATTAAATACTTGACAAATAAAAAGTAGTATTTTCTCATTTTATTAAGAACTTTAGTGCAAAATTAACATAACGTACAAGGATCAGAATGGAAAGCGTCGTCCAAATGACGTCAATATTGCCGTAACGCATTTCAGCCGCTGGCTTTTTTCGACATCACGATAGAAATAATCTAGAAAAATATATTAATAGACATTTTTACATCGTTTTGACAATATATATCATCATTTCGCCCAGCCTTAATTTGAGTTATTTGAGTTGAGGTGAAACTTTAATATTATATACAGTAATAGTCCAATATTGGTAGAATGAATGTGTTTTATATAGTGGATGTGTTTGTATTAGGAGATATACATACAATTACTAAACATTGGTTTACATAACCAGGAGTATGCCATATTGTTTTTACAGTAGATTTTGTGCTCATATTCACACTTGATAAAACACGCATACCTGAAGTATCAGTAGTGTGTATAAAATGAGCTGCTAGTTTTTCATGCATTCAGTCTGATATCTGTGATATCAGTGACAGGAAGGAAATTGGAGAGTAGTGTGTAAGCTCCTGCATCTTGTATTGCATGTTAGACAGGCATGTGTATTTCTCATTCGCCATTGAAATGGTCTTTCATGACAGACTATGTCTATCTTACTCCTCTGAAACCAGATTGAAGGACCGAAACACGATATTTCAAGTGGACATTTTCATTTGAAATTCATGCAGACCTATAACTCAGTGACATTTGTGCCCCCCTTTTTACCTTCCTTTGGTCGACAGCTATCTGCATCCCATGTGCATTTTATTTTGTTGCGTTAGTATAGCACAGAATAAAATCTAATTGGTTTATTAAAATAGACAGTGGTTATGTAAGCTGTTTGCCAAAGGTATAAAACCTCATTTACATTTAGATGAGGCTTAATTCACTTTGTTGCCAGCCCTATGCTGATCAAGTCAGTGATGGCCCACAGATTTACATACAGTAGGTGTCTCAGCCAACAGGTCTGACACGGAGTTATTTTAAACCATTAAAAGCCTTTTTATGTTTCTGCTTAAAGATAACATACAGTATGATGATGACCCCCACTATGTACTTTTTTTTAAGTCACAGCAAACCTTACGTATTGCTTTAGTTGACTGCGTAAAGAGCAATATGCAAATGTTCATTAAACCCCATATGCAAATAGAGTTTTACTTGTTGAGATCATCTTTTTACTACTAAGGACAATGCAAAATCATGGTAGAGAATAGAAGATTTTGTTAATCTGTAAACATTACTGTAAATCTTGGCCTATTGTTGTGTATTGTGTCAAGAGGCAGAGATTTGTGAAAGTGATAAGAGAAGCCTAATTGTTTTTTAGAGTGAAATCCAAATGACATTCTTATCTTGTCTTGTCACACTTGTTTCGTCACACACTCCAACTGTTGACATTTTCAGCTAAGTCCCAAATTCTTTTGTGTGGTGAATTCTCACAATGTTGCTGACTAAAGTACCATCTGTCTCTACAAAAGATGACACTGGCAGTGCGGGCATATTGTTTTACTGCACCTCTGGACTCTGCACCAGATGTAATTAAGCACTCATTGATTAGTCAGACTGCTGTCTGCTGACAATGTCTTGCATGGTCAAAGAAATTCCCCAGAGGTGACAAGTGTTTAATGGGGTCCATTGATAAGCACAACTCATAGACTCATCTGGCTTTACAATCAATTCACTCAATACAGTCACATGGCAGACTGGAGAACAGATATGCACATACCGGTATTTCTGTCAGTTAGGACAGGAATAGTCAAGGCCTTTTGAGACTTACGTATTTTTGTTTCTAAAAGTCTTAAGTAATTTAAAAAAGTTTAGTATTGTATTTGTCTACCTCCTATTTCTCATTCAGCATCTTAATCACTTAATATAATCTTCATATTGGACCTCATTCACCAATATCTTCCTAAGTTTTTTCTTAATTTTGTTCTTAAGAAAGTTCCTAAGAAAAGTCTACGTCTGATTAATGACGTGTTCTCAAACAGCAGAATTTTTCGCAGGTGTGTTCTTAGAATGATGAATCCTAATGTCTTCATAATTTGAAAGCTCGTGCCCGTTGCTCCTATTTAGCATAGGTAAACGCCCCGTTAATTCCCATAAAAGGGCATGAGATGGCAGGGCCGTGTAGCCTTGTGAGACCGTCCTGATCTCGCGAGCGCCAGTTTTCCAAACGCAGATCAGTCTGGCATCTTGAGACAGAGAAAATTTGGAGCCGTTCGCCAAACGACCGACCAATCAGCGTTGGTTTTGAGGCGAGTTTAGGTGTGACGCAACGAGAAGCGACTGTTCAGTCTAAACAACATGGCGGCTTCCACGGATGAGATGAGCGTAGCTATCGTGCAAGTTTTATCCGCATTAGAAAGTATTCCTTCATTGAAAGAAGAGCACAAAACGGCACTGGAGGCTTTTCTCGGGGGAAAAGATGTTTTTGCTCTTCTCCCGACTGGTTTCGGCAAGAGTTTGATATATCGATTGATTTGGCCTGTCTATCACCAACATAGGTGGTGATAGACAGATGGTTTATCCAATCAGCTAACCAGTATTTTCGCCCCTTCCCAAAACTTCTCCAACGGAAAGTTCCCAGATGGATATGCCGAGCAAATGCGAAGCAATCCATCTGGCGGAGTCAGGTTAAGGGCCGTGTGCACACTTAGAGAAATGTTGAAAAAGACGTGGTAAAGACTGTGGAGGTCTCCACTCCAAAAGAAAGAAAAACTTTAGTAATTCTGAAGTGGAGGTACTGCTGCAAGAAGTTAGCGAAAAACGAGACATCATATTTAGAAGCGTCAGCAGTGGATACAAAGCAGCAAATAAAACCGATGCATGGAATGCAATTACCATAGACCGGTAACAGTCTATGGCATTTACTCATTTACTCTACGCTGTGTCCGGAGCGCAGGGCGCAGAACTGATGAGGTATATAGGCCTAGCACAATTCATACACAATGCAATTCAAAGTGCTTTACAAATGAGCAGAAGTGTAAGTGTAGTGTGAATTTATTAACACAAACAAACATATAATTATGTGTAAAATAATGAAAATAATTAGTTACAAAATTATAAAGAAATATTAATATTTGAAATTAGAATGGATGAAAATGGTATAACTACTTATTTTGGGCAAAACATTGGTGAATACAAGAATCTTCGTGAAAACTGCGGGGGGAAAAAAGTGGGGTTTAAGAACAAATTTGTTCTTAAGAACGATCGGTGAATGAGGCCCATTGTTTTTTGATTTAACAAAATACAATGTTTAGATATTATTCCGTATTTTTAGATAGGTGGCATTGCGAGACTAATGTGCATAATCAGACATGTGACCATGTCTGATTATGCAGTACAATACATACTACACACACTATAAACTATTAAGTTAGAGGAGCAAATGCTCGCCACTGGCCTGATGATCATGAGTTAAGTCAAAAATAGACCAATGCCTGTGTTTATGCTTCATGACAATGCTTTTTCTAAATGGTGGTTTCCACCTCTGACATTATAGACCAAGGCCGCCCAATTTGCACGTACCGTGCACCCTTTGTTTTGCCCCACCATGGCATTTGCATGCTCATGCTTATTCTCCTCTTATTTTGAAAGTGCTGCAAAATCCTAACCATAATGTGCAGCTAAAAAGTACTTCATCTGAGTGCTGTTAAACTTCCCTATTAAATTACATGCATACGTTTTATCTACAAAGAATTACAAGAAATTACGATATTCTTCAACGTCAACATTTATTTTTGGTCCGTGGCCTTCCATCCATCTACATTTTGGCCCTTCATATGAAAGAATTGTGGCAACTCTGTTATAGACCTTATAGAACTGCTCCAGATCTTCATAGATTTACTGTGCAGTAATGACAATTAATGAATACATATTTTCTCTATTGTCGAGATAAAGAAAAAAAGGCTGCCAGAAGTCAAGAAGTAATGAGGATGAATGTTGAAAAATACATTTCTACTGATGATTAAGGTTTTGTGTTTTTTTTTCCCTTTTTGGCTTTTTTCCTCCCTTTAATTTTCTCTGTCCTTTCTTCCAACACTGAACCGTGTATTTAATCTACCCAGCCTTATCTTCTCCCAGAAATGGTCATGTTGCAGTTGCACAGTCCCTCTAAATAATGACTGATTAGAGTCGTAGCTAAAGGCCGGCACTTATACCACCACCACTACCACTGTAAAAACAATTACAGAGCAAAGACAGATAGATAGAAACAGAGCTAGAGCGAGAGATGGTTGGGAGGAGGAAAAGAATTAAGGAAGTACAGAAGAGAATAATATGAACACTGGGGGGAATGGGGGGGGGCAGTGGCTGGTGGTCTGAAGCTGGTCAGGGGAGAACACAGTCAAGCTTGTCAGAAGATATTTATATACTCCAGAGTGCTCCATGAATCAGGTAGTTGAGTTTCCATTGATTAAAGAAGAGGGAAACGTTTTAACAATCAAGCTAGATGCTCAGAATAAGTGGCTTTGGAGAGGCCTGAGCTTGCCGCAGTATACAGCTCTTTGCCTCACCTTGCCTCCATCTTTGATAGAACAACCCAGAAGGAAAGGCAGTCCAAGGATGGAAATTTATATTTCTTTCTTGTCATTTTTTTCTTTTATTCAACATGAACATCATTTTGATATTTCTCCCCACACATGAAAATGTAACTCAGCATTGTGAATTGTGCACTCATATAGCCTTTTGATTGTTTGATTTTGTATTATTTTTCTTTTGGCCACCAACCTTAGATTGCTCTAACTCTTATGGGCTTTATAAAACAAGATCCATTCGTCTGAGTGGGTGGGAGCACTCCTGACATCTGATGTATTGAGAGACACTCCCAGTCTCTCTGTCTCTCTTACATGTCCTTGGCAGCGGAGAAGCTTCACTGCTCAAATCACTAAATGGCCTCTCCAGTTTCCCTTTTAGCAGTTTTCTCTCTTCTCTCTTTCTTTTAAGTCAGGAGTATGGAGATAAATTTGAGTCGTCTAGAGACCGTTGGCGAGACCATTGCTTTTGATTTATGCTATTTATTGGCCATTTGTATCCATAAGAGATTTCTCTTTAAATAATTTTTTAATTGTTTTTTATTATCATCATGTCCTATCTCTGGCTTTCTTCTGGTATATTTTGTCAGTTTAATGTCCCTTTTTGGGCCAAATCATGCCATGTGAGTTGGGATGTGTTATATTGGTTTGACCCTGAGGGAAGCTTTCTAACAGGGGCATTTCTGAGCGCAAAAACTTGCACGCCGTGTCTTTAAAGCAACTATATCTTTTTTATATTAACAATTAATTGCATGACTACTTGTATGGGAAAGGGGTTGCTTGTAGTGACAAACTATACAGAATAATCACTCGGCTCTGTAGTAACTGTTTTGTTTCACTCACATCACTCTGTCATTGTCCAAAAACTCACCCTATGCTACCTGCTCCTCATCAAACAACAGAGAGAAAAGGTTAGTGACTAGCTGAGGGAAACATCTGTCTCTTAAGCCAGATAGGAGAAGAGTAGGTGGCAGTTGGTGAAAAGCAAAACAGAGCTAAAAGAGTGAATATTAGACTTCCATCAGGGAGACACACACTCCAAATGAATGCTATGTTACTCTTTATCTGCTGGATGTGTAAAAAGGCAACTATTGCTAACAAGTTTGTCATATTAACTTAAAAGGTAATTTTAATGTTGTGCTTGCAGCTTTTGTTTGCTGCCCCCCATTGGCCAAAACATTATTAGTATAAGTTATTGCAGGTATAATGAATAATTACATATACAACTATTTCTCAACACCGCGTTTGTTATTTCTTCTCTATCTTAATTTGCATGTCTGAGCAGAACAAACACTCCAAAGGTGGTCAATCTAAGATTTACAATAACTACACACAACAACTGTCTGTCTTTATCGCATGGCTTCATAAGGGCTTGACTGAGTGTTTTGCCATAGGAGGTGAGAAGTGATATCAGTAAGATTGCATGAAATGCAGAGCAAATGAAACAGGGAAATAATCCTGTCTGACACTCGGGCCTGTTGCATATGGTCAGGTCTAATCACTGAGTGAACACATTGGCTCAGTTGCAGTGGTTGAAGATGCCTCCTCTGCCAGGAAGTAGTACAAACAACCACAGTGTTTTGTAAGTTAATTGTTGATGGTTGTGATTTGAATTATACGTTGAGCCAACACCTCATCTTCTCAAAATGTCACCAAATGCTAGCAGCAGCAAGCTGTTTTGGATTTGATTATCAAATGTATACACGGCATGGCTACGAGATTTGGAAAGGTTGAGGGGAGGAATATTCAGACATTGGCTATCATAAGAAATTTGTAACATAAAATTTGCACATTTGTTTCTTTATCCGTATTGAAGGATGTGACACAAACAGGTTTAACTTTCTTGTTGCTTTTAAATTCTAGCTTTAGGCAACTTTGTGTTCTAAATGTACTTTGGAACATCACTGTTCATTGGCTCAGGGCTTGCCCTCTAGCATCGTAACACAAGTGTCATATGTAGGATTGGGTATCGAGAACCGATTCCTATTTGGAATCATTTAAAAAATTACGATTCCAGTAGAATTGTTTCTTTATTGGAATCGTTTGGAATCGTTTAGAGGATTTGGTTTCAAATCCTATCACCGCTTCCCAATTTAATATGCGCAAGTTTTGGTTTCCAAAGCGGCCAGGCACTTGTTGTGTTGCAGCCTTGGAGCACAGTAAGCAGCGCTCTATTGTGGCTTTATTTTACATTGAAAAAGCCCTGTAAAACTGCAAACCACCATTGAATCAAAATAAAACTTTCCTCTTATTTGTGAAACTAGGCATGCGACCTGTTTCAACTCCACCCCTCAAAGAATTGGAATCGGGAATCGATAAGAACCGAAATCGAAAGGAAGAATCGGAATTGGAACGACTCCCAACCCTAGTCATATGTGAAAATGACTGCAACCAGATTTCTGTTTTGAGAAGCTACCTAGGCCAAAATGAAATACTTCACTTGCACATACGTATATACCAATCAGTGTTTCCCATAGGTTGAGAATTTACTTGCGGTGGTGGTGTGTGGAGCAGGATGTGACGGCGCGGCATGTGATGGCTGGGTTCAGTAATAAACTAGTCAAACAAAGGTTTATGAACTATTTATTGAAAACAATGACTAAAACATTAAAAGATAATTTAGAAAGAAATAGCTATTTAGATATTAAACAAATCCAGCTAGATGATACAGATGAATTGTAGCATTTGATGTGCTTCGTCAATTAAATCTGGTTGGTTTGTTAAATAACTTTAATGGTTCAGCAGATAAAATACCTAATTACCTGAAGCCAAAATGTACCATGGTCCATACAAAAAGTTACATGTTTTTTAAAATCTCAACACTGTCTCCTCCTAACTCCTGGTAAATCACATTAGACTAATGCGATCTAAAGTTACTTGTTGTTCATTTTGGTTGTAATGGATCATTGTTTGTTTTTTAAAGTGTTTTATTTTTACAACCAACTTGATAAAATCTTGGGTTTTATTAGGGCTCGAGCACATAAATACAGTTCTTGGATACGTGAAGGGAGACAAACTAAATGCTCGGTTAGCAACAATTAGCTCTGATTAGCTCTAGTTAACTCCATTATAAAGATAAGCTTGAGCGGAGGAGACTGCCGCGGAGAGGGTGAACAACCAGACTCTGTTAAATGACATCCGGGGCACTTTCACAGCGGTTAGGCTGCGGTGTTTTTACGGTTTATCAGTACAGTTAATCCAGAAGGGAGGCCACTGTTCTGTGTGCACTATAAAAATACATCGTTGATTGAAAAAAAAATAAAATAAAGTCAGATTTTTTTCTACCTGGGAGGGTCTTAATCTACCTGTGCGAGGCACCCAAGTAGAACCTATGTATGGGAAACACTGCCGGTTCTAAGCACTTGCACACACATGCATGCTTTCATGCATATACATACATAACTTTGAATGCATGTACATATAGATACACACATTCATAATGTGAGAATTTGTATGTGGGTATATTTCAATCAGGAGAGACTTCAAGTCAAGTCAGCTTTATTGTCAGATGTGCTATACATGCATGACATATGGCACAAATGAAATTTCAGTCCTCTCAGACCCACGGTGCAAAATGCAATAAAAAAATAAGTGTTCTATAAATAGAAAAGACATAGAATAAACAATCAACAATTTAACATGACATAAAAATTAATAATCAACAATTTAACATGATATAAAAATAAACAATCAACAAGACATACAATAAACAATCAACAATCACAATCAAGGCATTTGAGTATTTACATGACAAAATTAAATTATAATAAATAAAAAGTATTTAAAGTACTTTAACAGGTGACGTAGAGCAGTGTAGTGCAAATAAACAGGGTAAAGTGAAATGTGCAGTCCCTGAGTACAGAGTGTGTGAGTGGTGTTGGGGGGTGCAGTCCTAGTCTGTGGCAGAGGGGGGGAGGGAGTGAGGAGGGAGGGAGGGAGTGATGGTAGAGCAGGGAGGGAGTTGAGTCTCCTGACAGCCTGGTGGAAAAAACTGTCTTTGAGCATGCTGGATTTGGCCCGGAGACTGCGCAGTCTTCTCCCTGATGGCAACAGGCTGTAGAGGCTGTTAGAGGGGTGGGTGGGGTCACCTGCAATCCTGGTTGCTTTGCTGGTGAGGCGGGTGTTGAAGATGTCCGAAAGGGGGGGAGAGAGACACCAATGATCTTCTCAGCTGCTCTCACTATGCGCTGCAGAGTCTTGCGGAAGGACACGGTGCAGGCACCGTACCACACGGTGATGCAGCTTGTCAAGATGCTCTCAATGGTGCCTCTGTAGAAGGTGTGCATGATGGGGGACGGGACTCCTGCTCTTCTCAGTTTGCGCAGAAAGTACAGGCGCTGTTGGGCTTTTTTGGCCAGTGATGCCGTGTTGTGGCTCCAGGACAGGTCTTCAGAGATGTGCACACCCAGGAACTTGGTGCTGCTCACCCTCTCCACTGCAGCACTGTTGATGGTTAGTGGAGTATGCTGGGTGTGCACTCTCCTGAAGTCCACAACAATCTCCTTCGTCTTCTCCACGTTCAGGTGGAGATTGTTAACCTTGCACCACGTGGCCAGCCTGCTTACCACGTGGCCAGTGCGACCGGGCAGTAGTCATTGTGGCAGGAGGGAGATGACTTCTTCGGGACCGGGATGATGGTGGTGGCTTTGAGGCACGTGGAGACAACAGCCTGTCTCAGCGAGGTCGGTGAAGACATCTGTGAGCTCCTCTGCACAGTCTCTCAGGATACGACCAGGAATGTTGTCAGGACCCTGGGCTTTCCGTGGGTTCGTCCTTCTGAGGGATTGCCTCACGCTATCTGGGGATAGCGTCAACACCTGGTCGCCGGGAGGTGGTGGGGTCTTCTGTGCCGGGGTGCTGTTGTCTGTCTCAAAGCGAGCGAAGAAGTGGTTCAGCAGAGAGGTGGAGCTGCACAGTCACAGGTCTGTGGAGTGGGCTTATAGTCCGTGATGGTCTGCATCCCTCGCCACAGATTCCTGGTGTCTCTGCTGTCGTTGAAGCGGTCGGCGATCTTCCTGGAGTACTGTTTCTTGGCTTTTCTGATGCCTCGTGACAGTGTGGCTCTGGCTGTCCTCAGACCGACTACGTCGCCAGCTTTGAACGCGGCGTTCCGAGCCCTCAGGAGCCTGTGGACTTCCCCTGTCAGCCATGGCTTCTGGTTGGCCCAAATGGAGATGGTTCTGGTGACCGTGACATCGTCCATGCACTTCCGCATGTAGGAAGTGACAGTCTCCGTGTACTTCTGGAGGTCTGTGATGGTGTAGGTGGCTGCCTGTCTGAACATGCTCCAGTCGGTGGTGGAGAAGCAGTCCTGGTGTGCCTCTGAAGACCCCTCAGGCCACACGCGTATCAGGGATCTGGGTGGGTTGTCTGCTGGTCACTGATGTGCTGATGGAGTTCATACAGTGCCTCGCTCCTGTTGTTGTTGGAGCCAGGAGGGATGTATATTGCTACCAGCAATATGGCACTAAATTCCCTCGGCAGGTAGAATGGCCGGCATTAATTACCATAAACTCCAACAGTGATGAGCAGTGTTTGCAGACCACAACAGCGTCGCGGCACCAGGCATCACTGATGTAGACACAGAGTCCCCCGCTGCGAGTCTTACCCCCCTGGACGAGCGCTCTGTCCGCCCGGTAGCATGTTAACCGGGCTAGCTGAATGACACAGTCCAGGACGCTGTCATTAAGCCATGTTTCCACGAACACAAGGACACAACACTTACTCACAGTCTTGCAGATATGCAAAGATTTATTGTACGAATGCATGATATGACATGTACAGTCTTTGGAGATTAGACTCCATCATTATGAAATTATATATATAATTAAGGGGTTAGAAAGCCAGAAGCTGATCCCCCGATGGAGTCTAGACACTGATGGCGGTGTGAGGAACCCGAATACCGAACCGAGGAGTCAATGGCAGTCTTGTCGGAGGAGGAACCAGGAGCCGTGTAGGATGAAGACTGGAGGAGCAAGGGGAGGAGGAGGGTTGTGTTCTTAGCCTGAAATGACAACTGAGCAGCAGAGAGAGACAGGTTTAAAACAGGGATGTCGTGCTGTGATTGGCTTGTGAAATTCAAGGCCGCTTCTGATTGGTTAGATAAAAGTGAGCGCCTCTAACAGCTGTTCAGTTTTAGAAGAGAGAGAAATGTGATTAAGTTCACAAGTCTTCCTGCAAGAATTTGCGCTGAGCTCCATTAGTGTACTTTAAGTATGTATGTATGTGTGTGCTCAGTCATGACTGTTGGGTCTGTTGGTTTTCTATGACTCTTCTCTTTCTATAACACTTACTAGTAAATGATTTGCCATGTGGAAATATCACTTCTACCAAAAAAATTGAGGTTAGTGATGTTGGACTGCTATTATTTTGAACACAACTGTATATGCATGAGAGTATGCATACTATATATGCCAATACTGGTATATATGTGCAAGTGAAGTTTTCAATCTTGGCCTAGGGGGATTCTTATATTTCTCATTGAACTTGTGCACGACACAAGTCTTCTGTGATTCATCCAGTAATTCATTTCAAGCAATTCCTGATGCCATAAACACAGTTTCAGAGCAGACGTCTCATTTGTCATCCAAGTCAAGACTGTACAGTTTGGGAAAATGGCGGGAATTTGTAATGCTTTACCAGTTCATGTTTTTCAAGATGCCTGTGTTTATTCTGCTGATTTATTTGAAAACCTCTCAGCGAGATGAGCTTCACTGATGTGCCAAGGTTTGTTTGATAACACAAATTCATGTACAGAATATGCTTATACAGTGAAGGGTGAAATACTGATAGGAGCAGCATTTTGATAGAATACATTTTGGTCTGAACCCAGGCAGCTATCTTGTAGGTCTACTGCTCAAAGTAAACAGTATTGAAATTCACTCCTCGGGGGCAAATGTTGTTATCAGGATTCTTTTTCTATGGACATTTCAAACCGCTCTTAATAGTGAACAGGTTGGAATGTGTTGTAGTTTTTAGCATAGTAAAATAATATCTATTCTAGTTTTTAGAAGATTTCAGATGTTTAGCCTTATTTGTTTTTTAATTTACTGTTTTCTGTATTTTCTTTAAAAAAGCTGTATACAATTTGAATGAGAAAGGTTCATTGGCAAGCATTTATACATAACATGTTCCATTTTTCAAAAGGAGACTTGTCTGGACCTGTAATCAGACTAACCAACATTATAATATAGTGAAGAAGCTCTCATATAGGCAATGATCTCTCTCTCTATTGGAATCTTTAGTACAAACTATTAAAAATTGCAAAAATGTTTCTTGAAAAATCGCTACAGATTGAAGATCTTGAAGATTAAAAAACATTTGGAGATATCTTAACTACAATTTCCACAGAGCATTACATTAAAGATAAGAAAATAAGATGAGATAAAACTTTAATTATCCCTAGGGAAATTGCTGTTTAGCAGCACAAAGTGGGAAGAGTGCAAATATAAAGGTCTAAGATTACAATAACAATAAGGCAAATAAGGAATAATGTGCAAACAAGGACACTGCATTCATAACCATTCACAAAACCTGCATTCATAGATTATTGGACACATAGGGGCAATGCAATACGCTGTAAAAACAATATTGACATATTATCCCACTATAAAGTTGGTATGTCAAATATTTTTGCAAACAATTGCTTATGCTTAATCAGCCAGCAGACATACTGCATGTTAGCTTTAACTTGTAGTTGTGGTTCTGGTCACCTGATAAATCTAAGTCCAATATTCACTCTCTTTAAGCCCGGTTTTGGTCTTCACTAACCCCTGTGGAAAATATCTGTTCAGGCTGCTAAACTCCAAACTCTAAACACTTGGCTGCTTACTTTGTCTGTCTGAGATCCTCTTCCAGTGTTCCGTTCTTGAGGGTCTCATCCTATTGTTATTATGGCTTTAACCACAACGCAGAGATATTAAGATACAAAGATGTTTGGAGTCCTTTCTTTCTAAATTGAGACATCCTAGTTATCATCTCTGCATCGTGAATCTGGCATCATCAGGAACCTCCTGCTGTGATGGACACATTTCATCCCAAAAAGCTCCCTGCACACTTCTTCTCTGATGAATTATGCCTAAATTGAATTACCAAATTATGTCTCTTAATGTCCCATATCAGATGGTATAAAAAGGGATTAGCTTGTCATAGGATGGATTTACTTTAATGGTATATCCTAGAATTTTTGAATCGTGTGTGTTTTTTTAGATTTTTATTTTCTTTCTGAAAAACTGGCATTGCATTGACAGTAGCAGCACTTAGTCTAATTCCCTAGATTGAAACATTGTTCCAATGAGACTCCCTCTGCATTGCTCCCTAACTGTTGAAAAACTCACCTTGGGATTCACAGACATCCTCTCTCATGATTTGCTCAACTCCTGAATTCGTTCTTTCCACTTCACCTTTTAGCCCGTTAAATATGGACCAATCTGATTAGCACACACAATACTAGACTGGCTAAGCAAAGAAATATAGAAAAAGCCCACTTGTTAAGTAAATTACAAGAGGGATTCTGGACATTAGAGATGGAGATCAAGTGTTTTAAGTCCGGTTAGTGGTGCTGCCTTAGAAGAAACACATCCGACTCCAGGTTAAGAGCCATTTACTGCTGTACTGGATTATCTTGGCTGTACCTAATTTAAGAAACTGCTTTCCACTTTGGGGTGACTTGTTTGCTGTTGAATGGCAGGACTGGAAAGAAAACCAGTCTTGGTTAGAAGAATACACTTGCTTTTTGTCCGACGTTTTCGATAACCAGCGTTTTCTGTTCTACTTGTTTTTTTTCTTGCTGACCTATTGGTTATTGGCCAGTGATTTCTTGCCTCCGTTGTTTCTCTTCTTTTCTTGCATCGGCTCCCTGTGTTCCTGAACTCATTACAGAGCAATCAGCCCCAGGCGTTGAAGTGTGCACCCAGAGGGAGCAATAACTGTAAATAAACACTACTGCAGGCTCTCCGATAACATGTTACCAAGATGATAACAGCCCTTCTTAGCAGGCCTGTTGACCTTCTCCTTGCCTTAGGCTTGCCAAGGACTCCTCAGCTCCCTGCGTTTTTATCTCCTAACTCCCCTCCACCGCTGGAGCCCCTGGAAAGATTACTACTGAGGAAGAGAGGAATAGGAAGGAGGGAGTTACACCAAGAGAATAGAGAAGAGAAAAGCGATGAGGGAGAGTGCTTGGAGATGAAGACTAAAAACAAGATAGAACAACAAAGGGACGACCTGGGCAGTTGTCCCTCTGCCAGTGCCGCCTCCTCCTCTGTCTGTCCTCAGTCTTTGTAGGGCTCAACATAATTAACTTGTTGAAAGATAGCATGAAATTGGAACAGACTTGTAGCCACAACACAGGTCATACCAAAAGCAAAAGATAAAAAAGAGAGAGGGGGAGAGTAATGGACAGATGGGTAAACAGAAAGTAAGTGACAAGAGAGAATGAGAACTGAGGGATAGCGGCCCCCAAATTCTGATGAAAACATCATCCAACCAGCTAACTCACTGTTTTAGGCTTGAGAAACAGATAGAAGTAACGATTTCAATTCCTCATGGTTCACTCTCCCATTCTAATGCAGAGTGTCTGACAGTAACATGTCCAGAGCTGTGGGGCTAAAGCACTGTCTGGATGAGATTGATAATACAATTAAGGTAGTCCCAGTATGAATGCATCACTATGACCCATTACTACACCAACCGCTTCAGATGGAGCATACCGGTCTAGCTCTAGGGCCTTTTGGACGGAAAAAATACAATTATAAAAGGCTAGCTAGAAAATGTGTTCTCTTTAGAATGTGCAGGCAGGCCTGTACATCATCAGATATGTGTGAGCTGCCTGCATATCTCACTGCTGTCCCCGGGCCCAGCTTTCTTAATCTATATTGAAACGAGGAGCTCACTGGAGCATAGCTGGACTCATAACAATATGATTTTCCCCCTTATTGTCCCCTCTTATTGTTTGCTCTTATCCTGGTTTTGTTGTATATGAAGATTATTTTCACAACAATTTTCCATATAATGTTTACGAATACACAATTACTTATTGTGCGTATGTGTGCGTGGCTATATAACACATCAGACAAGATTGTTTTAGATATTACATTTAAATGAAAATGCAGCTTTATATTCAGACATTATTGTGGGCAGGAGAGTATCCAGTCAGGGTCATGGTTTTTAAAGGGAACATGTTCTTAGTAAAGTGTGAGGCAGACATTTAACGGATTCAAAACTTAGTTTAAATAGTAATGTTTTGTTTTGTTGCTGAGGTGTTTCTCTGAGAGCCTCACTGCTTCTTCAAGGGGATGGGAGTTTAAATACTTGCACTATGCGTACTTCTTTGTTGGCACTGATCTTTAGTTACAGTTACTGTACTGCAGTATACATCACCTATCTGTTTCATGTTGAACTTGCATTAATGTTAGCTTAGCCCCATTTAGGACTGTGTCATTAACTTCATGGCCAAACTGAGCTTGCAACTCTGCCAAAGAATCTCCACACCCCAGACGTCCTACGACCTACTAGAATTGGCTAAGACTGCTGAAGACTCATATTAGCTTCTGTTGAACCTTTGAATGTCCCCAATTTTTTTTTACAATGTAATTGCAATACGGAGGTATCTCTTTGAGCCAAGTATTGGACATGAAAAAATGTCTACAGTAGTCATGTTTCCATCTAATTGTCAAGCAAACTTTAAGCGAACTTTTAAAATGTCACAAAAAAGAAAAAAAAAGAAAATGCGACTGAGAAGCGTTTCCATCAACTGGTTTAGAGCGAATAAACTAGACTACGCAAAGCATAGTTTCATCACAAGTTGACGTTACGCATGGTTGTAGATGGCAAACCGCCTTGCTAAATCAAATAGTTTAGTGTTATGAAGCTACTCTGCAATAAGCATATTTTTATTTCAAACTTTTCCTGACTATTCCTTTAAGATGGACTTGAAAAAAATCTGAAGCCATCCTTTAAACTGTTTTACAAGATAGACCGCAGTTTAGTATACCTGTTAGGTAGTTAGATTGGGGAAACTTGGAGGTGACCTCTTTAATCTGGCCTGCAGATGACGTGATAAGGCATCAGGGGAGAAGGCAAGCTTTAAGAAGTCATGAAGCAGGAGATTGATGTTGCCTCTGTGACAACTCGCCTTTAGACGAAGGGGAGGGAGAGACAGTGTGAGAGAGGCACAGAAAAACCAGACGTTTAGCTGCAGGTCTAAACTGAGACCCCTCCACTATGGCTGCCACTTGCTGCTGCTGGCTGGAATCAATTATATCTTTATCAGCCCCCCTCTTCTGTTTTCCAGGAATCCTGCTCATACCACAGAGCAGCCGGGGGGAAAACTGATGTGTTTTCCAATAATAAAATGGAACACAGCAAAAAATAAGTTCTGGCTGGTCTCCCTCAGCAGTACAGCTCTCTTTTAATCTCATGTCTGGTGTTTAAACACAGTTGTGGCCATTTCTATGTCAGTCAAAAGAGATTGAATGTCACATTATCAGGCGTGTGTATGTGTTGATTGTGCATCAATAGTAGGAGTTGTTACTTTTGATAAAGCAAAACTAATTTCTCTAAGAAACATTAGTTCTTACACTGAAGATATTTAATGTATTTTTCCTACATATTATGGAGAATTTATGTGATCAAACTCGTGTGTGAAAAAATGCAAGATTTAGGACATGACAGCCGGCACATCTGCTAAGTAGGAAGCACTGTAACCACGCAGTCTATTTCATTTTGAAACAACTGCCTATTACCATTCTAATGGCTGGTTGTGTGAGTGAGTTCCACCTCAGGCCTGAGGCAGGCAGGCCTGCTGCTGCTGTACAATGATCCATCTGCATGGCAGAAACCATCCATCCAGTGCATAGCTACAGGCTGCAGGCCGGCCCATTGTGTGGGCTGAGTACTGTGACTGCTCCCTCTTGTACCTCCATAATGGGATTACATTAGCCAGGTTCTTCTGCTCTCTCTCCAGCTCTCTCTATCGCCCTCACACACACACACACACACACACACACACACACACACACACACACACACACACACACACACACACACACACACACACACACTTACACATACTGTACACCTACACATACACATACATACACACGCACGCACACACGCACACAGAGTCTGTGAGCCCATGTGTGAATGACTGACTGTCCACTTGGCCACCTCATGTCTGCACCCTGTTTACTTGCCTATGGCCCTGTCTAATGAAGCAGGTTTCATAGCCATTTTATAGACACTTTTGTTTTCAGCACAAACATATAGTCATATGTGATTTCCACTTTTCTTGAAAAATGCTCAGTCTTTTGCCATTTTTTCTCATTTGTTTTCATGGGCGTGTGCGAGAGAGAAAGAGAGACAGAAAGAGAGGAAGACTCAGAGAAAGACAGACAAAGATAGAGAGAGACAGAGGGTTTTGTTCAGGGTTTTCCTCAAGGAGAGGCTGTCATGTGTAAAATCTTGTTCAGAACCAGCAATTGTGTTTTGTTGGGTTGCACCAGCAGGGCTAAGCTGTTCGTTGAAAACCAATTTGTTAATGTCTAAACGCTGCACTAGTTTTCCCTCAAGGACAAAGATTGATATTCAACATAACCTGCCAAGACACCACTGAAAAAGAATATGGAGAGTGATGATACTCAAGAGGAATTACGCAAGAGATCTCAAGGACTAGAAATTGTGTCTTTTTTCCTCTTTCTCATCTTCTCTCCGTCTGTAGTACATTAGCTTCATTTACACTACCACAGTATGTCTGTTCCATAAAGAACGAAAAATTATTCTTGACAAATCTGGTGTACTGTGCATTGCTTTTCAACATCATACAGACTCAACATAACTTATCTTTGTTTTATCTAGTTTATCTTTAATGCTTTCAGAGGGCATTTCAGAAAAATCAATTGGCCGTTTATATTAGTTAAATACTAAATGATATGGGATTGATTAAAAGGGTCAGGCTACCAGCCTACCAAAGCGATGGAATCAGGAGGTAGCCACCATAAAATTAAAAAGGGGATCAATGGCGTGTCATATCCCTGCTGCTCTGCGGGCTGAACATGTAATTCTAACATAGTGGCTGCAGCCATCTCTCACGTCAGGCCTTCCAGCATCAGGCTCAATAACCCAGCCGCCCAAAGCAGCTGTCTTTGCTACCCATGCTACAGTATTCACAAGCAGAAGCAGATAGAACTATGAGTTTGGTCTCTATCTTTAAAGTCATCTGCAGACGTTTGACCACTAACTTTGGTACCATGTGTGCATATTAGTTTATGTGGTTTTCATCAATGAGAGATACATAGGTTGTTGTGTAGGTATCAAATTAGGAATTTTTAAATTATTTAAAATAATTTGCAGAGTTTAAAGGAGAAGGTTTGTGTACCATCAAAAGCTTGCTTTGAATCCTGCCCCTTTCATGTGAGTAGGGTGTGAGGGTCTTTTGCAAATGTAGCTCAGCTTTGCTAACATACCGACAGATCTCAACAGATGTGTGGTATGGGGACCTCCATACAGCTGTTTTCATTTTTCTCTCAGTTTTAAGATGAATATGAAGCCATTTATATCAACATATGAGAAAAAAAGCATTTATATAGTATCTCTCTTAAGAAATTCAGTATAATTTGTTTATTGCGAATTCAAATATATAGCTCCACCTTACACACACACACACACACACACACACACACACACACACACACACACACACACACACACACACAGTCAGCAGTTTCTTTGCTGATGGTTGTGCACATCAGTAATCTCAGTTTGTGCAACCACAGGCTCACAAGGAGCCTCTAGTAGTCTTCTTTTCTTCCATGTTCCACTTTCCTCAAACAGCATACAGTAGTGTCCCTCATAGTGTGACTGCAATGTGTCCAATCAGAGAGAAAAATTTATCAGCATCATTTTCAGTTTTTTTCTAGTTGACTGTGTAGTGAAGTTCTATAATGATGCAGAGATCCACAAATCAATGTATCTATTTATGGGAATGGTTTAAAAGCATCAACTGACTTCAAATCTAAAAAAAATAAATAAATAATAATACCCCTATATAAATAGTGCCCTCAGAGAGTGGTTATGTTTTCATCATTGAATATTAAGACTCTGATAGGAGAGGTGACCTTTGAGGCCAATATCAACTTGGTCTAAAAGGCTGTATTTGTCAGTGTCAGCTCTGTGAATAGCTGTGATGTCGGTGTGAGAGATGATCGATTTGATGACACATCTGTGTGGAACAGGTGCTGCTCTGGTGTCTATCGCCTCGCTTTGTCCATGCTTGTTAGCTGCAGCTGGGTCTGGTTCAACCCTCTGCCTGCTCTTGGCTTTATCTGCTTTCAATGGCTCTAGATTGCATTGCCAACCAGCCAAAATGCTAGTCCCTGCCTGCCTGCTACTTCTTTTTATTTTTTGGGCTTTTCCGCCTTTAATTTTTGACAGGACAGCTAGGTGAGAAAGGGGAGAGAGGGGGGGGCAGACATGCATGAAATCGTCACAGGTCGGATTTGAACCTTGGACCCCTGCATCGAGGCATAAACCTCTCAGTACATGTGCGCCTGCTATACCACTGATTCAACCCGGCCACCTGCCTGCTACTTCTTAACTAGCCAGCCACCGTGCAAAACAAACTAGGGCTGGACTGTAACTGTCATCAAACCAATCATCCTACTCTTTGTGATGATATCGCAACATAGTAATCATATAAAAATATGGCACTTCGCTGTTGTCAGGGCTAAATTGAGGATGAGTTGTGACATAAATACTTCAGAACATATCATTTTTGTAAATCATATTTTTTAACATACTTTAAATTCACCTTGTGATTTTGAATACTCTGGTAAGGTGAAAACATTATATAGACAATGTTGTGAGAGCTATCACTGATTTCAGTTTTGTACATATTTTTGTGCTAAGTGGTAAATACAAGTTGTAGTTGAAGACATGCATCAGTAACATACTTATTTTACGTTTCTACGTAGATATCTAGAATGGCTACATTGAGAGGTGCTCATTGAAATGTGATGGCCCACACATATGAGATTATTGCAGAATTATTTTCACAATGTTGTGTCCAAAACTGACAGGAGAGAGCTTATTCGAGCATGTACTTTCTGACATACAGGGACATGCACACATGTACAGACAGAAAGGCAGACATGATTAAGTCTTCCTCAGCACATCATTTATCAACAGATAGACTTCTTTCCTCTCTCTCCCTCCCTCTGACACCTCTCTGCCTGTTGTTTTTATTGTCTGTATAACCAGATTTTCTTATGTTGTGTTATACTTCTTACGGTTATATATTTCAGCATAGCTCAGTCACTCCCTTAATAGTTAGAGTAGTGGAGAGATTTTCTTTCAGGCACCAGTGTGCTGGAATGAGATGTCACTTACTATTAGTGCTAGCTGTGGAAGCTGTTGGTAGATGGGCTTCATGTAAATACGGATCGTCAGCTCATTGTTACACAAAAACCCTCCAATTTCTATCTTGCTGCTTGTGTTTTACTGTTGCATGCTTTGTTAAATATAACATTTTAAACTGAAATACTGCTCTTGTTTCTATTTTTATATTCCGAGCGCCTTGTAGTTTTCTGCAGTCCTATTTAAACTAATGATAGCACTTCTGTGGGTAGCTTCAATGGAGCAGAGCAAAGTGTGTGTTGCAAGCTGACTAGTGGATTAGCTCTGTCCGATGGCAGAAGGAGAGGGATCTACTTTGACAGTGTGGTAGTTAGCCCATCTGTCTATAATCAGCTGTGTCTGTGTGTGCGTGCTGCTGCTGTGGTACTACTTACCACCAGGTGGTCAACAGTTCCCTGATGTAGAGTTGTGAGGGACGTTGAGCCTTGCAGTTTACCCAGCTTGCCAGCGAACGTAACTCTTGGAACAGCTGCCTGGACTTGACTGGTCTCATGTATTGGGTTAAGCACAGCATGCAGTGAAAATAAGCTGTCAATTCGTCATTTTTCTGTGCAGTTCTGACAAGAAGGCTAACACACTCTCCTCACTTTTTCCCCAATCTTTTCTCTACAATCAATTCATTTGCAATGCGCATGCACAGCAAGAGTCTCCACTACATGTGTCCACATATAAATCAGAAGATACAGACAAGGCCTATATTTAGAATGCTTGTCATGTAATCATCTACTACCCAGTCATCTTATAGACAGCTATGAGAATTGGAAGCAGGAAAATAGTTCCCATTGGATTAATTATACTTCCACTGATCATGTGGATCTTTTTGCTGTGGATAGTATATTGTGTGTCAGATATGGATGACTGGATCAACCCTGTGTGTTGGTCTTTCTGCTCCTCATACTTTCTGCTCTTTGTAGGCATTGTCTTGGTTTGAAAGACTTACCAATGTACTAAAATGTGCAGATACTGTAGATACAGTATTAAACCAGGCAGGAGACCACCATGTCAGTGAAGCACTATTGGTAGAATTGTCCATTTAACACGTCTGTCTTTGAAAGCAGATCCTCAATTTGATGTAAGGCTGTGTTGTGTTTTTATAGCATCATTTTGTCTTCCGTCTCTTCTGTCTGTCTGTCTGTCTGTCTTTAATGTTTTGAGTTTTGATTGTGAATTTTAAGGAATACAGAGGAAATTCTGTGTTGTGGACTGCTCACTTCTGCTTAATGCTAATGTAAGCTGTTTCACTGTCTCTGCAGGGAACCTTGGCCGTGTTGACTACATCAGTGAGTTTGAGTTTGACCTCTTTATCCGGCCTGACACCTGCAACCCCCGCTTCAGAGTCTGGTTTAACTTCACAGTGGAGAACGTCCGTGAGACACAGGTCAGCATGATGTGGTCTTGTTACCATTGATCATAAAAAAGGGTTTCTCTCCCAATTCCATTCTATCTACCATAACACCCATATAGCTTCTACTATATGGGTGCTATATTGACTCAATCAAACAATAAGTTCAGTATTTCCTCCCACCAGTGCTGCGGAAAATGCCGCCCGTTAGTACCAGGACTCCCAAGCCCTGTCCTTCTCCCTTGCATGTGGACTTCCTGATAAGGGCGTGTTATGAGTAAAACTGCAAGTTTGACAAAATGCATTAATGACCGCAACAAACAAATCCAATTGATATATAAATTATAAAATAAAAGTCTTTACGTTAATGTCATACTTTTAACTTTGCAAAAATGTACTAAGTGGTATGGTATTATAGGTCTAGTGTTACATAAATAAAGACAATATTTAGTTAGATCTAGTTTGATAAACCAGCGTAAACATAAAAATATTACGGACAAGCTCATTATTAAATGACTTAAGGAGCTTTCGGTGGCCTAGCATTAAAGGCAGTCCTACGAATGTAGCACAAGATCATAAATATAAATAAATATAATAAAATGATAAATATAACTATTTAGAATAATTCTTATCTCTTGTGCAAACAAGAACAAACAAACAAACAATTAATTTGTTAACATTGGTAACCCTAGAACTAAGTAAGCTGATTTAAAGATCATATTTTTTAAGATGATTCCTTGTTTTCCTCGAAAATTATTCAGGAGCAGTGTGCTCCGGATTGTTTTCTGAAGCTACTTTATGTCCATAAGGTGTGAGCAAAAGATGTTACCAGTATGAAATAATATTAGGTTTAGGTATGATACAGTTCAAGACGTTAGTAGTCTAGAATCATACACATTTATTTTATTTATTATTTGTGAAAAAACACAGAGGGGGGGGGGTGAAGGTTTTTTTGATCATGAACAACAAAATAATATGCAAGAATTAAATCCCCCTTCCAGTGCCATGGATAGTGCCACTTGGCCAGGCATGCCAAAACACTTATATATGAACTTCAATATTTAATGCAAAATAATCTCAAAATGAAATAGCACAACGTGGCGTCAACATAAAACACAGCGCTTTCAGGCCGGGGAGCGGAGTCTGCTTTCCCGGCGAAAACACAATACTTTCATCCAGGAAATGCCTCGGGAGTGTTTTATTCCAAACCACGATCTTTTACCTGAAAGTCGTTTTGGTGCCTAAACTTAACTGTCTTTGCTGCTCACTATTTCTTGGCTAAACTCAACTACCATGGCCCCTGAAGGACCGTCATCTGGCGGTGCCTGTAGCCGGCTCACAGTCACCTATTGCCGGCTGACGTTAAACACTACCAACTGCCACTGATACTGATACGTCACTAAAATATGGTCTTTTGGTGAAATAGCATTGACTTTGGGGGGGTACATTTTGTAAAAATAATTCAGAAGAGGCAGGGATATATAGACCAGAAAGGGGGAGCTCCCACGCATTCCCCCCCCCCCCCCCCCCCCTGGAAAATTGCACCCTGCACATACAAATGTCACAATACCTCCCAGAATGTCCTCTTAAACATCTCAGTGCATTAGAAATCTGTGCCCATAACGCCACCAAAGTTGTTTCTTCTTGACATCTATTTCCTCCCTCACTTCTTGTCACAGCCTTTGAGCTTGATTCTGCCACTCTGACCTCCGTGCTTGGCTGACAGAGGTGGTCACATGCCACAGAGATGCACTGTATGTGGGTACAGTGAGCGTGGCTTCAGGGGGATGGAGGATTGTTCTTTGTATATAACTTTGCAGGACAAGAAGACAGTAAAACTGACAATATTGGCCTTTAAGTTTGACTGCTGTTATGTAATCTGTGCTCATACAAGCTTGTCAGGCTTAGATATAAGGCAAACACTCACAAAAAAATTTGTTTAGAGAGAGGCAGTGTGAAGACAAGATAGAAAAGGAGAGAGAAAGAGATTGACAAAGATACAAGCGAAAAAAAAGCAAATAGACAGCGATAGAGCAAAAAAAAAAAAAAAAGGCAAGGATGAATCCACACAGCATGCTGTTGCTGCTGTCTTCCTGTAGAGTGTCCAACCCAGCCTATCTGAGGCTATCAGGCCTATCAGCCCATCTCCCTGCAGTGCTGTAGTCAGCACTAATCACATTTTATGGCTCTGAGATGAATGGGAGGCCTCGGCTTGGAGCCGGATCGATCCCAGGGCCAGATAGACCAGCACCAGCATTCTGCGGCCTGGGCCAACAGGATATTTGCTGTTGTGGCAAAATGACAGAGAAAGTGTGAGAGAGAAACAGAGAGAAAACTGAGTGGGGAGTGTAATACGACACAATAAACGACAAAAGATTGATATCACATAATGTATATGATTACACTATGTACAGTGGCACATGCAAGAGCAAGCTTACAGGTGAACAAACATTTTCATTACATACGACCACGCTCTCTCTATAGGTCCCTTCACAAGCTTCTTTCATAGAAATCTGTTTCTTATCTGTCCAATTTCCTTCCTCAAAGAGGCCTTGTGTGAATTTAATCTACTCCAGTAGAAGGTGTTGTGGTTAAGTGCTGCCTGTGCATTTTGCCAAGGTGTGTGTGTGTGTGTGTGTGTGTGTGTGTGTGTGTGTGCACATGCGTGCGTGCACACAGAGGCTGTGATTAGATTGGGTCTGTGTGCCTACAATCGTCAGCATTCACATACATCTTTGGTTTACATCCTAATAACTGTAGTATTGTTATGATTTGAAACAAAAAATTAAACAGATAAATTAAACAGACAAAGAATAATAACATGAGTAAATAAACCAACTAAGTGTAGCTATGTGGGGAGAGGCTGTGCTATAGAGATATCAGTGAGTTCCAGGGGAGAACTGGGCTGTTCGAGTGTTTCATCCAGCTAAGCCTTGCTAACTCTCAGCCTGAGCCAGGGGAATGGGGAACAGTAAAAGCCCGTGATATTGGAAGTGAGATGGCCATTTTGAAGGAATGTAAGCTGGTGAAACAGATTTGGTCTGCCTCAATCAGCTTAGCAGCTTTGTGGAAATTGGCTTCACCGTAGCACCGGTTATGATGGATGGCTGGATAAATGAATGTGTCTTTTTTGTATGTCCTTTCTTTTTTCTGTGTTTCGAACTACTCACTTACCTCAAAAAGCTCAGACCAATTCTGGTTACGTTGGTTGCAATGGCCGGGACCATTTGACTCTATTTGAGGTTCTGCTCAGTTTGGCATATTTTCTCTGGGAAAATGTCTTGCAAAAAATACTTGTGCAGAGTGTTTGGTCTGAGTCTCTACTGGGCCACAGAGAGACAAACATCTGATGGTATAGTGCAATTTTGGTGTCTGTCTTGGCGAGAAAGTGCACCCATCCGACATTCATGTTCCCCTCCGAATGTATTTTAATAACTTTGGTAACTCCTCATCTGGCACCATCATCAGGTCAAAACTTAATTGTGTCGTTTATGACCAAATACCTGCAAAACATTTCCATCCAGCTGTGCTTGGTGTGTACTGCTAATTAGCTAATGTTAGCCTCCTAACATGCTAAACTAAAATGGTGAACATGTTATACATGTTAGCATGCTGACATTAGCATTTAGCTAAAAACAACACTGTGCTAAAGTACAGCCTCACTGACTTAGTCTTGTTACTTGATTAATTACAAACAATTAGTCGTCTCAACTGTTATTGACTCATTTATTAATTGACAAGTCATTTTAGCACTACATAACAAATGTTTCTTAAGATTATGTTTTGGGGCTTTTCCCTTTATTAGACAGTGATAGTGGGTGGACTGGAAAGGGGGAGAGAGATGGGGGATGACACGCAGCAAAAGGCAGCAGGTCGGATTCGAACCCGCGGCGCTGCAAAGGACTCAGCCTACATGGGGCGGACGCTCTTACTGGGTGAGCTAGAGGCCGCCCCATTTCTTAGTATTTTCTGTTGTGTTTCCCAGTTCTATGGAGGGAGGGGTGTTAGTCTAGAGCTTGTTTGGCATAAATGTTTGGATTGACTGAGGGCTTAATTCTAAATACATCAAAGATATCTGAGAATGGCATTGTTGACTTGCTTTTCATCAGTAATTTGCACTTCATTCAACTGTATAGAAAACAAGTTAAGACAGGGGGCAACAGATAACAGGATGGGGACTCAAGTCTGAGACTCGGACTCAAGTCGCACTTAAGTTGCACAAACAGCTGACTTCAGATTTGACTTGCGACTCCACCCAAAATAATTCAGACTTGGACTTTAGTGATGGGACAACCGACTCTTTTACGTGTCGTTGGTTGGCCTACTGAGTTAATAGTTTCGGTCACCGGTTCGCGTGCCCTCGGCGGTGGGGGGGGGCTGATCACGCGTTTACTTCCCCCGCCAGGAATCAAGACACCGCTTGATTACATTAGACTCGAACGGTTGCGTTTACATCAGAATCAGAATCAGAATCAGAAAAGCTTTATTGCCATTGGCCTTTTTTACACATACAAGGAATTTGTTTTGGTGTTGTAGGTGCATGTCACACATTCTCTAAAATAAGTTAAACGAACAGGTTAAATAGAACAAACAGTATAAGTATAAATATATGTGTATATATACACACACACAGAATGTATTAAAAATAAGAGAGTAAGAATTAAGATAAAAAGAGCAGATTAAGTACAGTGGCATGTAGAGCCAGAGGTGGGGTGTGGCGAGTGTCAGGGTGGTTTCCGGGCCTTGTTAATAAGGTTAGTGGCAGAGGGGAAAAAACTGTCCTTGTGACGTGAGGTTTTGGTCCTGATGGACCTCAGCCTCCTGCCAGAGGGGAGTGTCTCAAAGAGTTTGTTGCCGGGGTGGGAGGGGTCAGCCACAATCTTTTCAGCACGCTTCAGAGTCCTGGTGGCGTAAAGGTCCTGGAGCCAATCACCTTCTCTGCTGACCGAATGACACGCTGCAATCTGCCCTTGTCCTTGGCAGTGCTAGCAGCGTACCAGATGGTGATGGAGGATGTGAGGATGGACTCAATAATGGCTGTGTAGAAGTACACCATCATTGTCTTTGGCAGGTTGAATTTCTTCAGCTGCCGCAGGAAGTACATCCTCTGTTGTGCTTTCTTGACGAGGGAGCTGATGTTCAGCTCCCACTTGAGGTCCTGGGAGATGATAGTTCCCAGGAAGCGGAAAGACTCCACAATGTTAATTGTGGAGTCACAGAGGGTAATGGGGGCAGGTGGGGTTGAATTATTCCTGAAGTCCACAACCATCTCCACTGTCTTTAGAGCATTGAGCTCTAGATTGTTTTGCTTGCACCAGGTCACCAGATGGTCAGCCTTCGGTCTTGACATACTATTTACACACTTATACTGACCGACACTAGACTCACACACTGGCCACGGTTACATTTGGTAGCCTGGTCCGCAGGCTCCTCGTCACAATCTCACTACCATGTGGCAACATACACTTCTAACATTTAACATAACTACCAAGATAACATTACGTGTATTTGTATGTGATATAATACTTTCCCCTTGGTAATGTAGCCTATGAATTTCCATGAACACAATTCTAAAATGCACGAGACATAAAGGCTTCTGGGATCGGTTGATAACTCAAACTTGCCGAGAACCTAGACACCCGTTTGATTACATAGACTCATGCACTAGGCACTGTTACGGTCTTGTTCAGTACCCTGGTGCGCGGTCTCCTGGTGACAGCCTACCTACCATGTAACAAACATTTAACTTAACAACTACTAAGATAACATGACGTGTATTTGTATGTGTTATCCATCGATAATGTAGCCTATGAATTTCTATGTACACAATCATCTAAGATGCACCAGAAATAAAGGCTTCTGGGATCAGTTCATAACTCAAACTTGCAGAGAACCTAGACACCTGTTTGAATATACCGTAGACTCATGCAGTACCCTCGGTTATGGTCCTTACGGTCTCGTTCAGTAGCCTGGTGCGCAGTCTTGTAGCAACATTCACTTCTCTAACATTAACTTAACAGAACTACCGATAATGTGTGAATTGCCATGAACACAATCATCTAAGATGCACCAGAAAAAAGGCTTGGTTAATAACTCAAACTTGCCGAGAACCAAGACACCGCTTGATTACATTAGCTAGACTCGAGCGGCCGGTTGCACGGGTACATTCGGTCTCGTTCAGTAGCCTGGTGCGCGTCTAGGTAGCTCATTTCCTGATTGATTCTACCACCACTATGAGGCGCTAATGAGCTAGATTACTACACACACAGTAGCAGAAGAATACCAGCTACACACAACGGCACGAATGAGGTAAAAGAAAAAAACAGGAGTGAGTCGGTTCATTGACGTATGGCACTCGATTCTCCCGGTTCAGTGACACGAGTCGGGTTAATTAACCGGCTCTTCGGTCAGTTCGTCAACACTATTGGACTTGAGTTTCGAGACTCGTCAACAATCTGTTTTCATGCAATTATTGCTTTTTAAATCAAAATTTACTCATGTATTTCTATTTTCTTTTATTGGCGCATATACGTTGGGGAAATGTATGACGAGCTGCATGTCCCCTGCCCTTTGCCGTAATGTGCAATGTAACGCATGCGCTATGCCTATGTGCGCGCACTCACATATCAAAAAATGCATGACGATGGCGACACCATGCCGTTTGTCATTAGTTTTGCTTTCAATAACTTAAGCAGTGGCAGCAAGCAAACAGCTACATGCAAGGTGTGTGGCACCAAGATAAATGATGCCGGATCAACAACGTCAAACTTCATCAGGCATCTCAAAACGCACCTAGATAGGTCAGTCACTTGCTAATGTGAAAGAGACGTTACATTTAGCATATATCGTCACAGGTAACAAGCTAACCATCGCAAAGTGTTGTGCTAATGCTGGGAAGAGGCAAATTGTATCTTTATAGTTAGTAGTTGCTGAGGCTCAGACATCAATGGCGCACAGGAGGCGGGACGGACCGATCCATCTCTCCAGGAACAAACGCTGTGTCGGGGGGGCAAACTCATGTGATGTGTAATTGATCCCGCAGATGATTTGTAGGCTATTAAGTGAACAAGGTGTACCCGGTCCACCAAACACTGGGCCGTGTTGACTGTCTTAATTCTGCACATATTTCTGTTGCTGTAGTCCTATTTACTATTTCATTATTTCATCCATGCGTGGCGCAGCGGATTCGTGCGCACTGTCACCTGCCGTGGAGACTCTGGCCTCACTAACCTCTCCTCCTCTGAGTCGGATCTCCCTCGCGCTGGACTCAGTTTCACTGAGCCTACTAACACTTACAAAATAAATGGCATTACATCAGTGAGTTCAAACTGCTTATATATATATATATATATATATATATATATATATATATATATATATATATAATTTGGACTGACACTGAGATGCATGTTGTTCTGTAACTGGTTTGGCACTGCCACTATTCTCTTGATTTCCACTTCGACATTAGACATTTTTTTGAGTGAAAGAGACGTTACATTTAGCATATATCGTCACAGGTAACAAGTTAACCATCGCAAAGTGTTGTGCTAATGCTGGGAAGAGGCAAATTGTATCTTTATAGTTGTATCCATATGATGTGACAGACTTAGGTTAATATTTCACCAGGTCCGAGGGCTAGAGGGATGTGTTACGTAGACCCCATGAAGTTATCCTACAACTGATTTTGATACTGTACTGTCTGGATGGTAGCTACAGGACATGTTTTGAATTCATAAGATTTAACAATACAGTGTTAGGGACAGATCAGATGGCCAGAGACTTGAGACTTGACTTGGACTTGTTGCAAAAGACTTGAGACTTGACTTGAACTTGCCCCTCAAAGACTTGAGACTCAACTTGGACTTCCAAAAAATGACTTGTGAACATCTCTGACAGGTAATGAGGAGGTAAGGAATGATAATACAGTTATAGCAGCGATGAAAATGAGTTGTTTGTTTATAGTGGTTTGATATATGGAGTCATATTTAACTATAAGTTTCAGTCATATTTGTGGGTGATTTTTTATAATCGCTGTATCTAATTTTATTGTTGTTGTAGCTGATTTTATTACCAATATAGCTGCTTATCTTGCCTTTTGGAAACATAAATACAGTATCTGGTCTACCTGTCTTGGTCATCCAACAAAGATAGAATTGATGTAAACAAACCTGAATTCTCCAAGCATGTTGAAGTTTAGCCATTGTTGACTTACTAACTCACATTCTGTGCTGCACAATGTATGTTGGAGCAGAGGGCAAAGACTCTGAAGATGTTTCCCTATCTCATTTACTTTGAATACAATAACAAGAACTCAACAACATTGGACCTTTAAAAATGTTTTGCGTTTGATGTCCAAACTGAGTGTATTTATAAGTTACACTTAAACTTAAGTTATATCATAAGCCATCCAGCTGCTGCTATTTCATTTCTACTTCTGCCTATTTATGACCAGAAACCAGTAGTTGAGTTGATATGCTGTTCCATTCTGCTGTAGGGGTGTGCTTGATGTCAGGCTCCGTGAAGGGCATGACTGTGAGCTTTTATCATAGGAGCCTTCAGGGAGCCATTCATAGAAGACAGGCAGTAAAACCTTGCGCCGAGCGCCTCCAACTCCTCCAGCTCTTCCAACTGCTGCAGGGGTGATTTGTAAGCCTCACTTGTCCAGGGAAAAGCAGTGCAGGGCGGTTACTCTCCATAATCAGGAAAGAGGACGAACTGGAGCAGAAAAGGCCATGTGTTACCTCTAATCCCTAAAGAGACATCATCACTTTACTGTTTCAGACAATGCTCACCTATTTAAATTCATTATCAACGATGTTACGTCATTTGTCGAGAAGAAAAGTCGGATGGAACATAAAGTTAAACATTAAAAAGGATGTTAAAACGGAGCCATTATGGATCACGTCTTGGTGACACTAATCAACCAGTCCTCTTTTTATGCAGCTGCTGTTTTTCACAGACTGTGATTGGGCTAGTTTTATAAATGAGTACAATATTCTATCTGATATCACACGTCATAATGCCTAATTGGGTTTAAAAGGCCTTCAAACATCCTCTGTACAAAGTGTCATTTTCTAAATGTGTAATTTACTTATCAGTTTGAAAGATACATCATTAATATGCTGATGTCTTGTGCAACAGCAGAGAAAAAAAGAATAAAGTAAAGGAGAGTGAGTGAGAGACAGAGAGCAGCGCAAGAGCAGGGTAATGGATGTAGTGCACATTGATTTTTCCCCCCATAGAGAAGAGACAGAAGCAGGAAGAGAGGGTAAAGGAGGAGGAGGAGGAGGAGGAGTGCTGTATTTACGAGAAATGACTTGTTCATGTAGGCAATACATTTCCCTCCCATCCTAAATAGAGTATGTTGGCAGCACTGCTGGGAAGTCAGCTGCTGGTCTGGGTGCGTAACATCAATGCCAGCCTGCATAATAGAGGTTCTTATCTGAGCTCACTGCTTCAACAGCTCCTGGACAATGTTCTGGTGTATAAGGCCATGTCTGTGCAGATCAACACATTGAACTTCACTCCCAGAAGTGTGTAGGGACACTCCACTTCCCACCCACCCCCCCTTGTCTATTAACCTCTGTTTCATCATCTTTTTTCCTCCATGCTCCGTGCTTGCATCTCTCTACCATCATGTGTTGTGATGTCCTTCAGCAGTGACAGAGGGAGAAGAGGACAGGCGGGTCTCTAGCGAGCACCATTGAATGAACATGGGCTAATCATGGCTGGCATAGCATGCACTGCAGACAGCTGTTTGGTAGCGGGTTCTTGTGGCAGGACCACTGTGGGTCTGCCCATGGGAGGCCTTGCTGAATATATAGCTTTAAGTTTAGGATTAGACTCCTGCACGTTTATCAGGTCTACCCATACTGTCCTCAAAATACACAAGGTAGGGGCTCACGCACACTCACAAAGATGCACGCTGTCAAACTCACACACACAAAACCACTTACATGCTTGTCAACAGGTCTGCTTGTCTTCTTTCCCTGTCTGTTTTAAAGACTCAGGCTGGCCATGTCATTTTTTAGTCCTTTGCATTGCCTTTTCTTCCCCTTCTGCCTCTGCAGCATATGGCACAAGGTAGATATGCATGTGTCCTGTGCTTGTGGTCTTCTTCTTCTTTGGAAGTTAATTTTTTTAAGCTTCCCCTCTCTACAGTCTCCAAAGGAGAGACATTTGCTTCTGTGTGACTCTGCTAAAGGGATTATTTCACTTCACAAACATACCACACAGGCCCAGAAACTTTAGAATGCTAGTTTCAAACCCCGGAGCGAAGTTGTAGAAAGACTTGTGCAGTTTTGAAAGACATACAAGACATCAGACAGTTGTGTCAGAGAGCATAGGGTATCGTGAGTGACCTTGTTCTGTTAAGGTGAACTAAAGCATCGTTCCTTATTGTCAAGGCTGATGCTCCCCAGATCTCTTCATAATGACATGGACAAAAGGATATGACAACAGCACAGAATGAATTTTCCAATTGTCTCCCTGATAGCAAAATTAGTTTTCCCTGGGTTATCTCTGCTAACGCAAGGTTCCTTATCAAAATTCATTGCTTTATTTTTAGCTTGATTCACTCTAAAAATGAGGCACAAAGCTTAAGGGCATGTTTTGAAATAAAGACACTTTTTTATTACTCATTTGGATTCACTTTATTCAAACAGAAGAGATACATGCATAGCTCTAAGCTCACAGTTTCCAGGGACGTAAATACAATGTCTAATACTACAGTTTTTCCTCTTGATCTGTCATAATACTCTGTACAAAGTACAAACACCTACAGTCACGTGAACATATGAAAGTTTGGGACCTCTGCTTTTGTTTATGTGTGCTATGTCATGAAAAAGCTTGTAGGTGTGACATGTTTGGCTGGAAAGGGAACATCTGTAGTGGGTTTGGTTTGTGTGCCCATCAGGACAGACATCAGTGGGCCATCCATTCGGAGCACAGCAGCAGGGCGGAGTGAGATGTTGCCAAAGTGGACTCTAGCCGCTAATTTCGCGAATCAGGGCTCAAAGTGCAAAGAGCAGTCAAGTGCGGGAGAAAGTGTTGGCAAACTTTTGATATTTTTGTGGCTGCAGGTCTATACCACAGGATAAGACTAATGCAGACTAATTCCTATACACATAAAAAAGGGCTTTTTGACTTGGAGGCTGGTGGTGGCAGGGGGCCAGCAGGCCTTTGCAGTCCTTGAATAGAGAGAACTGGGTTGCCAGCCACAGCATGGAATAAAAAGAAAGGGGTAAAGGAGGAGGAGAGAGAAATGACAGGAGTGGGGTGCTATAAACTGTTCTTTTGAGATATCATTGGCTCTTTAGAAATAAGTTTTATTAGTATATGGAACATCTATTTTTCAATATTTCTTGTACATGTAATAATGGTGCAGCTAAATGGAACATTAAAAAGAGTAACGAGTTACGAATACTTTGCCCAATTTTCTAGCATAGATATTTTCTAGTATCAATTTAACATTGCTGATTTGTTATTAATCCTTAATGGCAATGTCTGACATGCTGCAATTTATATTAGTTTGACCTACATATTTAATACATTCTTGTGTCAATTTTTAACCCACTAACTAGAGCTTAGCGAAATAGCCAAAATCTTCTATTCTGATATAGGTGGGGAACGGAGAAGAGTATTGCTGAGGTTTCAGGGGAAGGCATGGTATGGTGGCCTGGTAAGGGCCTTGTGGAGCTGCTGTGCATCTGCATGAAATGATGAGCCTGGTGTCAGGACATGGATCATCCTTTTACACTGAGTAATGAATACAGATTGCACACCGGATAGAGAGGCTCTGCAATCTGCTGCACCACAAATGAAACAACTGCCGTTCTAATCAAATAGTCTTTTCATGCCAGCGCAGCCCTCAACTTGGGCTAAATTCAATTCCAGATCCACAGATTTGTGGGTTGGGGGTTTGGGAAACGCAGGAGGCAAGGGGGAGTTATAAATGTTGTAATTAGAGTATTGTTTAATGTGTGTAGACGCGTGTGATGTGTGTGTGTACGTTGGCGTGGGAAGTGGGTGGGTAAAGGGGGGGGCTCCCTGGTTGTCGTTAACCACTTGGTTATTTTAGATAGCAGTTGAAGGAATGGGTCCAATCACACACACACAAACACACACTCATGCACAAATGCACACATTTAGCTAATTATGCCAACTAGTGGCTTGGGAGAACACGTTCTCTGTATTCTGTATTTAGGGAACAGCGAGGAGCTTTGAAGGAGAGCCGCAGTGCCTCTTTGATGCTGCTTTTGTTTTTTGTTTGTGTGGTTTAATAATTTAATCAAGCCAAACGTCCTCCTTCTCTTTGTAACTGTCTGTTGGTGGAAGCTAATTACTCTGCAGATTGTTCTCCTGGTGCTAGAGATGAGAGTTTAGATCCAGAGGGGGGGGGGGGGGGGGGGTTGCTGATGGCTGTAATTTAACAGTGTGCTGATGGGCTAAGCTGTCCGTCGACTGCTGTTTTATTGTTTTGGGAGGCTGCTGACGAGCTACTATTCTAATATGCACCATCTGATGAGAATGCGCCTGCAATGTTGTAGTGCATTCTTTCTTTTCTATCTATCTATCTATCTATCTATCTATCTATCTAGCTATCTATCTAGCTATCTATCTTATTATTTGCTACATAACCTTTTCACAAGTGTGTGAAACTGCTGAGAGCAACAACTTATTGCTTGCTAAGTTGCAAAACTACGAATAGAAGTGAATATTTCAAGAGGAGAATCAAAGTTTACTGTGAGAAAACAAATATAGAGTGAGATTAGATAAGAGGAGTGGTAGCGAGTTATTATTAAACTAGTGAAATTCTCTTTGATTTATTGCTATTGATAAATGGCTTATATTGCTTCTGAATCTACACCGAATGTTCTATGAGCCATAGCCTGTGATTGATACACTTCTTCAATAAACAGAGAATACAATCTACCTTTTCCATTTCCTGGCAGGCTGGCAGTATTTGTCAGAATTACAGTGCCTGCCATTTAGGCTAGAGGATGTAAGGTCCATTCCAACGTACTGTATGGTGACTGACACGCCACATCAATGAAAAGATCAGAGCTTCAGCTTTCATTTAATGTTCACAGTGCACTGCTACAACATTCCTTTCTGTTGCTAATAAAACTTTTATAAAACTTGATATGCTCTAGGGATTGTAGGGTAGTTATTTTGAAAACTACGTTCAACTATGTCTATCAAGTTTGTCTCATGGCTGAGCTCCTATCTGAGCTTCCTATTATATGTCACACATCTTACTGTACAACATGACTCATTCAGATTCCCTGTTGATGTCAGCAATAACAACAACTGACTGTTCTGCCATAGTCTTGAAGGTTTCATCTACCCATCTAGAGCTCGGCCAAACCGTGTAACTGATTAGATTTCAATGCTGCTGGCTCTAATTAGTGTTCATGTAATCAAATCAACAGACAGACTAGATTAGTATGTATGACTCTACTGTATAATGTAACACACACTACAGGGGATAAATACGTCCTCGTCAGAAATGAATTGTGCATGTATTTGAAAGTCATAAGGGGAGGTATGAGCTGGGGTTATCCACACACAGTATTGGGGCTAGATGCATTTTAACCCTACTTCTGTGAGCACGGGCTCTAACAGCTTGACAGGCTTACACAACCCTGCAGCGCAGCATGCAGAAATGTGCGGTTACCCCGTTCACCAGTGTGGAGCAAGAGGCCGCTGCTCCATCTTCCACCATGGTTGATGTTGATTTTACACAAGAGCAGAGAAGCAGGATTGGTGGACCCAAAGCAGAAGCAGAAGTCTGGCTCCATCCTGAGCTCATAACATAAAGTACATGTCAGAACCTGCTGCCAGACATAGATTGGTCCAATTGAGTCGCTCGTTTAGTCACTGGAATAACAATTACTTAGTTCACTATAAGACATGTGCAGTGAAAGTGAAAGCTAAAATGCAAAAGTCCCTTTGATTCTAGGGAGGCAAAAAAGCAAGTTCTGCAGTTTAATTAATATAGAATTGGTTCTTTATTATTAAAATCAAGGCAGTGTTTCCCTTTCTGTATGAGATATATTATAAATGTATTACAATAATGATGTCAAATATTCTATCTCACTAGTTTTGCTGTAACTGTGGTTTTGAATGTGTGAGGCCTGAAGCCAAGAGGCAGGAAGTGTTGGCTGTTGAGGGTTGTTTTAGTGCTGATTTGATGTTGCAGGTTTTTGGAGGGAGACACTTTCAGACTGTGCTCACACCTCATGTGGTTAGGTCAAGCCAGTTGGGCTAATTTACTCTATGTGCTGTCAGTGACACTGGGTGGGGGGCTAGCTGCTGGTGGCATGCTGGCCCAAAGAGCATGCTGTGAGTTGAGACATTTATAGCTACTCTAGTGGCAAGTGTGTACATGCTCCATCACTAATACACTCATAGTATCATATAATGTGTTGGCCTTGGAGCTAGAGTACAGTATGTGTGTGTATGTGTGATGGGTTGTGGCTCATGCAGAGCTCTATCTCCTGGCAGCACCTGGGGTAGGTGGTGTCAGCACTGTGCACCACCATAAATCAAGACTGTGGTCTCAAATGTGTGTGTGTGTGTGTGTGTGTGTGTGTGTGTGTGTGTGTGTGTGTGTGTGTGTGTGTGTGTGTGTGTGAGTGTGTGTTCTGTCCATTTTTGGTGCCTGCAGGTACAGTATATATTCAGAAGCTGATTGTCAATAAAACAAAACACAATTAAGCTGGTTGGCTCAAGTGTGTGTGTGTGTGTGTGTGTGTGTATATATATGTGTGTGTGTGTGTGTCAGAGCCCCTGGGGGATCCAACTTCCTGTTCTGTGATGCCTTGGTCACATCTGCTATGAATGTTTTATGTCTCAATGGTGGTAACCGGCTATGGTTGAGCACACCAGCACACACACGCACAATAACATCAGTATCCTGCAAAGTGAATCATTTCCACCATTAGAGGGTTTAGAATTCCATTTACTTTGACGCTGTTTATCCATCAAATTATTATTTTTGCATTTTAATCATACAACTGCAATTAACCAGCAAGTTTTGCTCCATCTTGTAATGTGTAGCAGCATTGTTTCTGCATTTAAATACCTGCACAAATATGGTAAACCAAAAATGTTGTATGTTGTTTAAAAGATAGATAGAAGATTAGATTTTGGCATGTGTTACATTTTTGATATCCATGTCAACTTGTCTATTGGTTAGAAAATTCAGAAGGCAGGCATAAGCTAGGTGTAAGAAGTCTGTGTGATTGTGAAGGTTGTTTGGTTTATGTGGGTAATAGTAATAGTTTCTACGTGAAACTGCTCATATCCAGGTCTGTAGATTATATAACCGGGTCAAGTTCTGGAAAGACATGTTGCCATCTAGTTCCATTATATTCAAAACAAGGCAGACATCTCTAAGGCAATATCTCCAACACGGGGCAACTTATATCAAAACAGTCTAGACTGATAAATAGCATTACAGTTAAAAAGAAAAATATGTAGTTTGGATTTTGTAGTTTTGGGTGAACTGTCCCTTTAAGATAAACAAAACAGGTAAAAACTGAGACAGCTCTAAAACCTGGTCAGAGTATGCTAGGGATCAGTTATTTTGACACCAAAACTGCACTGCCACACCTGATTTTTATTGAAACTCCTCTCTATAGTGCTTATTGCACTTTTGAGTGAAAACAATTTCATGGCGAGCCAAAATATTACCAAATAAAAGCAGGTGCAACAAAATTGATTTTTGCCAAACAAAAGATAAAGTGTCATTTTGCTGGTGGTCAATCTGCACTGGTATGAAAACAGGTCCCTATATGCTAAAGTTGGTCCCATAAATGCTCAGCTTGGTTCCCCTGTAAACTATGACTATCTGACTATCCCTGTAAAGGAGCCCAGACAATTCAAGCAAAGTAAACTTTATAAGGTATCTCTCACAGTGTGATAGAGACACCTTACTGCTTTGTTCAGCCTGCATGTGTGATATCTCCACCAGAGAGTTTTTGAGAGTAAACAGATGTTGTTTGTCTTTGTGATGTCGAGATTTAGCATCTCAAGGGATGCAGCGGACCTGTGCTTTCCTGTAAGCTCACAAAGGAATCAGAGATGGAAATAGCTCAAACAGATGAACACTGTTTCACAACAAAAGTAAGACGAGGGTTTTCTTTAGACCGCAGTGCTCGTGGACAATATGGTCTTGTGGTTGTATCTCTTGTTGAAATACATATGGCTCAAAGGATGGTCTCTCCACTTGTGTGTGATGTAGATACATTATTTTCACATCCAACATATGCTCTGTTTACATAGTTTTTCAGATTTTCATTTTTTCCCTTTTATGTTTTATTTAGGTTACTGACACTTTGTGTAATTCAATTTACAAAGTATAGATTAAACATTAAATTGCACAAGTTACTTCAAAAGCCCCTAAAATTAATATAAGATAAACAAATAATTTATTTAACTTTATAATGTCAGCCATTGTGCTATTGTACTATTCAACTGGTTCAGGTACTAATGGACTACAATGCGTAGCAAATATATTGTTTGAGGGTAAGCCCACTCATAGCACCAAAGCTCAATGTGTAAAGATAGTTTTATATGATGAATTTGGTTATTCTTTCTGATACAACAGGGATGTGTGCATTGATGATAGCAGGAGAGTAGTACATAAATAGCAAAAACAGCATGTTCCCCTCCACTTTAATTGTCATATCATCGTTAGCCAACATAGAACACTGACAGCCTATGTGTGCTGTCAAACCCTGAATCCCCAAGGAAAAGCTTGCTTCTGTGGCTACTGGATCTGGCAAGCATACATCAGTACACTCGAATGAAAAGCCTGAAATGTCAAGGACCAAAGGAATGAGGGAAGAAAATGAAATGGGGGAAGACATAGATAAAAAAGACAGAGAGGAGTGGAAGTTTTGTGTATAATGAGCAGTTGGAATGTGAGGACTGCTGAATTAATCAGACCGCTAGAGCTCATACAAAGTAGGCAGAATGCTTTTCATGTGACAAATGTGTAATTAAGAATGATTTTATATCTCTCTCTCTCCCCCCCACACACACACACACACACACACACACACACACACACCCCTTGATGGACTAGAGGTGGGTGGGAGGAACAAAGCATTTGTGTGCTTCCCTGCATGTGTGTGTGTGTGTGTGTGTGTGTGTGTGTGTGTGTGTGTGTGTGTGTGTGTGTGTTTTTTTTGAGAGAGTGTGTACAAGTATGAGATGAGATGGAGGCTTTAATTACAGTTCTATTAGAATAACACCAGCCCCCATCGTTCACTGATACTGAGTGATAGGAAGGGATGTTTTCATTTTGACGTCTCGCCTTTTTTTTTTTGTCTTTTAGGTTTGACACCACATTTTTTCAGCCAAAACATGTGGATTTTAAAGATTGCTTTTTTCCATCCAGCCCACACGCACAAGATATTTATTTTGACTCCTCATTTTATCAGCAACAGCAGAGATGGTTGATCGCTAGCTTTGGAAAGCCTTCTTACACATTTTTGGTTTACTCACTGTGTGGTCTGGCAAGGTTTGCTTGACATTTGTTTGGATTTCAAGAGTTGTGAAGGGGTGTGGGCCAAAATAACTTTGTAGGCAACAGGATCACTCTTAAGGCTCATTGTTATTACAGAGATAAATACAAAGATCAGATAAACTGATTTTCATCTGGATTTTATGTCATCATACATCCAAACGTGTGTCCTGCTACAAAAACTGATAATGCTCAGTGTAAGTAAAATCATATTAAATGGTTCAACTACAGTGTTCAGTCAAACATAAAACCCAATAAAATCCCCAGAGTTTTTAATAACCATATAACATATAACATAATGAGCCCCAATCAGCCTTTAGTTAGAGCTGCACAGGGAAAATGATTCATAACTAATTTAAATAACTCACTAACTGCATTTAAGTTTTCCCCTCAAGATGAAATTGGATGAATTCCGCCACTGATATCCATAACAATAGTTCTGCTGTGTTATACCTTAATTCTGTTGTGTGCGTGTTGCAGCATTTCAGTATTGGCTTGTATTTTCTGTGTGTGTTGGGCTTTTTGGCCACAATGTAAAATGCTTTGTAAAGAAAATGTGAAATCAATTCCTACTGACATTGAATTAATTCAGCACTTACAGTTTATGTCATAATTTTTTCTTTCAATCTTTTGATATTTGCCAATAACAATGCTAATTTATATTCTCTAGAAACTGGTTCTGTGACAAAGCAGGAGGGTCATCCTGGGATTAAAAGTCATTATAACCTAATTTATAGTTAATTTCTTTTAAATCAGACACATTTGGATAGATTGAGTATAGTATAGGAGTATAATAAACTTTATGTGTAGTAAACTGACAAGATAAATATTATCTGCTTTTTTTAATTTTAAAATGTTAATATTGTTATTAGGGGTGTGCAAAAAAAAATCGATTCATATTCATATCGCAATCATGGGCGTACATCTCATCTAACAACATTTCTGAAGAGCAATTTTTGAAGGGGACACAAATAATATAGCCACAATGGGGGGTTTTACAACTATGATTGCGGTTCAAGCTCTACCGATTCAAAATCGATTCATAGAATTCCAAAAATCTACTCATATTTATTTTTATTTTATTATTATTATTTATGTTTTGTATGTCTACTGCAAACACATGGGAAAAGTAACTACATTAAGAAATTTTCAATCGAGAATCGTTTTTGAATCGAAAATTGATTTTGAATCGAATCTTGAGCCTAAAAATCTATATCGAATCGAATCGTGACATTTTCTGAATCCTCCACCCCTAATTGTTATAACTAACAGTTATTTAAGATCCAATGACCTTACTGATCTTTCACAGTCTGATTCGCTTCCACATGGAAAAGGATGTTAGGGTGGGATTTAATGTCACAAAGGAAAATTTCCATTTTAAAGTGGATAGAAAAACACAATGATGATCGCTGTAATCCACCATGGAAGACTTTGTTTCCATTGGGACATAGGAACAGCACGTTTTGTTTTGTTAGACCTTTAAGCCCATAGAAACCTGTTGGGTTACATAGATGTTCTTTACATGCAGCTCAGAGTATTTGATGGTCTGTCCTCTCCTATTTTGGCTGCTGATGTTGAATAATCACGATTGGAGTATTTACTTCTTTTATTTTGGTTGGAAAAATGGATTCAGTACACTTTTACAATGCTTTGCTATTAGCTTCTAACCTGCATTCTCACAAATTACATCATAAACAATATTTAATTATATAAATATGTTTGCATTCAAATCATTGTCTGGAAGTCTTATTTTTATCACATCTGTTAGAGACAAATAGTTATACTGTAGGTGTGTGTGTGTGTGTGTGTTGGTGAGTTGCTGGTGCAGTAGAGCCCGTCATAAACCCAACTGCATTAACCTCGGCCTCTGTGCCTGCAGGGCCCACCACTTCCATTTCTCTGCAACAAATACAGGTCCTGGCCCGGGGCACCCTGGCAGCCAGCATAGTTAATTACTTATTTACTGTTTAATGGCTGTATACCGCACCACAACAACAATTAATGAGAAAAAGCCACATTCACAAGCAGTGGAGGAGCCAGGTGGTGGAGGTTATTTTCACCTTCCAACTTTATCAGAGCTCTGCCTTCTGCTCTGCCCTGATAAACTCCTGCACACCTTACCTGGAGACGGACAGGCTGACAGCTGCGAGGCCAGCTACTTTTACAGACTCTGGGAGAAAAAAAAAAAAGACATACCTTGGATTGACCTTATTTTCAACGAAATCTTTCTATTTTATTCTACTCTATTCTGGCTTAAAATAAACCAGCCACTTTTATTGTTATTGATCTTGCTGACTGTGTGTTCCTCCCTGTTGCTTTTCAAACTTGGCCAACAAACTAAAAAATGCATCCTTTTTTTATCATCCCATCCTCATGTTTTTCCCATGCTTTATTGTTGTTTTTTCCCCTTCCCCTCTTTCCCACAATGCTCTGCCTTTTTTTTGTCCTCTGTTGTTCTCCCCAGCTCTTTTAGCCTTGTGAATACCATCGCTCAAGCAGTGAGCTGTTTCAGGCACTTTGTTGCTGACCATGGTGCTGAAAGCCTCCTGCCTTCCAATTGCCAGAGTGTTCATTTCATGGTTCATATACCCTGTTCTCCATTTGTCAGAGTGCCGTTAGCCCCCACGCTTATTTCTTTAACCCCTTCCAGTACAAATAATAACAAATCAAATGCACATTTGTTTCACCTCACAGTCACAGCTCTTCAGCCAGTGTCGAGGCTTTAAATTAAGGTGGTGGCATGTGTTACGTGTTGGTTGAGTTAGCTGCAGAACAAGTTGCATGGAGTTTTCAGATTGACTTTTGTGCTGCTGCTGAAGCCTAATTTTGTTGCACTTTTAACATTGTGTCTTCTTGTTTGTGGTGTGTGTGAGCCATTAATAAAAGCCAGTGTGATACAAGGCAATGTGCCATAGTTAAGCCCCCCTTCTTGTGAACATGCTTGTTCAGTCATTTTCCATACTAAATCACCACAGTCATCACAACATATGTAAGCTTGTGTGCTGCCTCCATCTGGCCACATTAGGTTCCCAATTTCCATGAGAACTCCCACCACTTATATGGGTGTTTTAAAAAACAACAACTCTGATGGAGTCCTGACAGTGTGCCATTAAGCACTGGATGTTCCTTAATCATGGTGCTGTGCTTTAACATGTTTTGACTCATGGTAGCAACAAACCTACAGACATGAGAATTTCATCCTCATGTTGAAATTGTAGTCTGTAGTCTGGTTTACACATGAATTCAAGGTGTTTTTTTCCCCACCTTCATTTACAGTTCATTACTAAAAGGCAGAGTATTAAACACTCAACAAAGGATTTATTGTTTTCTGACGTTAAAGGCGGGAGGCTACAAATGCAGGGTATTGTATTTATTATAAATGTTGAATTAGAAATATTAATATTCTTTTACCTGAACTGTAGTTACACCTCCACATCTAGTTAATTATATTTCATTCTCTATTTCATTCCCTTCAATGGCCTTTTATTTAGAGGGGCTGCCTGTTTTGGTTCCAAATTGTCCTTCATGCCAAGCTGGATTTGTGAGCGGTGCTATGCCAGACGCTAAGTAAATGTGTTTTTCAATCTATCTGCTCCCCAACCATCCCACTCTCTTCCTTATCCCTATGCCTCTGGACTCCCTCCAGTCCCCTGTGTTTTTAGGACAATCTCTGCGTCTTCTCATCTCTTTCCTGCCTTCCTAGCCGGCTGCCCATTGCCCCTGCCATCATTCCCCCCCCAGGTCTCGATAAATAACCTTGCACCTCTCTGGCCCTCAGCTCTACTGGCTGCTGCTGGAGCACATTTGTTAAAATATCACCTGCTGTAGAGTGGAAATTGATACTGCTGCAATGTGCTCTGGGCAATAGAGTTTTTGTGTTGCGTTAAAATGCCACAACACAGACAGTTGTGGGAAAGTTCAGAATTTTAACAAAAAAAGAAAGAAAAACAATTCAGTTCTTTCAATCAACATTCCTTAAAAGGAACAGCTGCCGGTACCTTCTTGTTAAAAAGCTGTAACGAAATGTTGGGTCAGACAATTAATTACACAACATACACAAAAACAAACAGCAAAATAATATTTGTTAAAATTCTAAAGTGATTCACACAGTTCACCTGCTGTTTTAATATAGAAATAGAGATTAAATGATGCCTTTTTTACACACACACAAAAGAGTCCCACATCGCTGTAGCTAGGTAGTTGGGATTTGAAAAACGAAACTTCATTAAAATATGAAAAACAGTTTAGTCTCTTTGGTTCTACTCCATTGCTCCAAAACAGGCCAATAATCAGATGAGACATCCCCAGATGACCAGGTAAGAGGTAGAAGCAAAAGTTCCTCTCTGAAATCTGCCATTATCCAGATGGCACCATTAGTGATTAAGCCAGAACATTTCTCCCCTCTTATAATTGACTCCATAGGCTATTAGGCAGGTTGGCACTAGGCTAGGTCCACTGGTGCACACTCCAGATGTTCGTGTGTGTGTGTGTGTGTGTGTGCGCGTGTGTGCAGTGAGTGAGTGAGAGGAGGGGAGAAAGTTTGGCTGTTGTTGTTGGGTGCTTGTGGTGGGTCCAGGGCTGCCTACAGGTGGACATAGGTCTGGGTGGGTGCTGAGAATAAGTCTCATTCAATTATATCAATGTCTCTATCCCCCTGTCTGTCTCTCTTTCTCTCTAGCCTTGAGGGAAGAAAGATTAAAGTGTTCTGTTTTCTGTGCAAGATCTTTGTCTCTGCTTTTTGGGTTTATCTGAAGATTAAATTATCTCTAGTCCGTTGTCTGTCTTTTAGTGTGGGTAAGCAAAGTGATGTTTGCCAGATAGTATTAAGTGCTGTTGCTGTTATTAAATAATGCTAAGAGACTTAATACCAATTTTAGTTGTTTGCAAAACTGCCTTACCTTTTGCTCAACTAACATACTGTATATTGAGGTAGTATGTTTTACAAATGTGAAAAGAGTCCCACTGAGCAGACAGTGAATATGTTAATTGGCCATATTTACAGTTAAAGTAGATACCAAATGCCATTAACAGCTTCGTCATGTACCACCTTATCACAACCACAACCCCAAAGTCTGCACAGCTTTCTACCATTCCTTAGAGAGGAGAGGATTTCCAGATCTAGCGCTGTAGCAGGCATGAAAAGGCTTTTTAAAAAGTGTTTGTATTACATTACTGAATGGACTTTCCGTAATCCTTTTATAGCTAAAAAAAGAGAGCTAAAAAGCCATTAATTATTCATCTCCCCATGGCTGGTGGTAAAGAAGAGAGGCGCTCTAGGGTTTCCATCAGCTATTAGTAAACAAATCAATGCTGCAGGCTGAGCTCCTTGTCAGTACAGAGCCATCTGCCCTTTACCATGACTTTCAGGTGAAAGCCAGAAATGGACCTACATGACACCTAATACTGTCTCTTGAGGATAAAGAAAAAGATCTAGGCATGTAGAATGGAAAATTAAAGTTTGTTTTGGGGGGGGTGGTTCGATTAACAAATCGAGTTTGGAAAAGTTATGCAGGAGTCTAATGCATTAACTTAATTTAATCATGACATCAATCTGATTTGTGAGAACAGTTGTAGTTACATTACTACCCCAGCTGGGTTGGTTCGACACAATAGGCTTCTGTGAGCAAACACTCCTGAATTTGTCACGTCCCACCCAACAATACGTATTTGATGTAATCAAACAGCGCCGTTTGAAGCCCCTAAGCCAATTTCTTTGGCAAGATACATTGTAATTTGGTATCACCGTAATTATGAACTGAATTGTGAACTGTCTGTAAGGGAATTGAATTAGCCGGCAGAAGAAGAGTAATATGATTGGGAAACTGGGAGAAATCAATACAGCACTGCTTGTCGTCTCAACGTTGACCTGAATCCTGCCTGATTGTGGATCTTTGGGGGATTCAGCTTAATTCAATCGGGTGTAGCTAACACGCTCCCTGTCCCCTCCACATGGATGACAACAGCTCTGTCTTGATTTAGACTGCCGGGCAGGAGCCCTGCTGGGGGAACATAGCTCTTTGGAAAGTAGCTGCAGCTTGATTTTATCCTTCTGATTTTATGAAATACATGCAGCCATATAAGCCCACATACAACGCCTCAAACCAACTGCGCAGCGCTACATTACCTATCATTATTATCATGGTAGAAATAAACCTACCTTTGAATGCACTTCAGCTCCATGTGACAAAGTTTTGAATAATGCTCAGACAGCTCTCTGATGAGCACTGCACAATTCATCACTGCATTTGACAAACGGTCCTTCCATACACCCTCAGCTGTGTTGACAAATGGTTTTAAAGTGGAAAGTTAACTGATTCTCATCCTCATGGTGGGCGCAGCCCACCGGTGATAGCTCCACCCTCATGGAGGTACTGTAGTAGCCTGAAGAGAGACGGTTAATGTCGCAACTGCAGCAACCACTGCAGCAGCGGTTCACTCTGATGGATGAGGCCAGAAAAGCTGAAGCTCTGGATGGAGCTGTGTATGGAGACTCTGACTGAAACAGTAACTGGCTGATAACTCTAGAATCATAAGCCATTGATCTCTCAACTCCCTGACTTATGTTTTTTTTTTGTAGGTATTTTATTTTAATTCCTTCTTCCTGTTTTTAAATTAGTGTATTGTTAATGTTAATTATAAGGTCTCTGTCCTTTTTGAAAAGCTCCATTAGCGGATATTAACCTACGACGGAGCATTAGGGCAACATCAAAGGATAAAAAATAAGGAGGAAGATTTTTTTTAATTTATTTTGCATTTTGAGAATAAAGTCAAAATGTCGAGAATAAAGTCAACATGACGAGAATAAAGTTGAACTACTATTTCGAGAATAATGTCGAAATGTCGAGATTAAAGTTGAAATGACGAGAATAAATTCAACTCCTTTATCACTTAATCACATTAGAGCGACTGTCCGCCATGCCAGCTGCCATGTAGGCAACATCATAGATATGGGTTACATCCTTGGAGTGCCGCGTTCGCCTGAGCTCCACTCCTTCAGGATCAAACAAGTTGATCAATTGTCTTATTGTGTCTTGTGATACAACATATCCTCTCTGTATTGCGCGTAGGTGTAACCATCGATACCCTTGCATCTGTCCATTACAAGCTATTTCAGATTGCAGGAATACCGCCACCTCTTCCAAGTTTGTGTGGTTTCTCCTTCTGAACAGACACAATTTTTGACACAATCTCTTCAAAGTCCTAATACTTATCACCATAATGTGTTTATTCGTTAAAAAAGAAAGAGTTCTTTCATTTTGTAGAATACTATAGGTAAAGTTAGTAGTCTGGTTTATTCTCAAAAGTCTGACTTGATTCTTGAAATATCACGTTTTTATTCTCAAAATGCAAAATAAATAAAAAAATAATCCTCCTTAATTTTTTTCCTTTGATGTGGCCCTAATGCTCCGTCGTATTAACCTGTTATGGATACAGATCTAGTGATGATAAAGCTCACCATTCAGCCGTCTTTGTTTAAAGGGAAAATATCTTGCGTATTGTATTGTTCTATTGAGCGCTTGGCATTCCAATACGTTCTACAGCACTCTCCATGGACCCTGATAAGAACTTGATAGCTAGCTAGAGGTGCTCTCCCATTATAATAGCATATGGTTTCTTACCATTATTTTATCTTTATAGATAAGATTAAAAAGCCCGGCTTACACTGCACATGGATAATCAGAGTTGAGAGGAAAAAGCACCTCTAATGCTTTGGAGAGCCCAATGTCAAGAAAATCCATATGTCTGCCCCGTCCCAATTATATTTTTCTTCCTCCATGCGCAGTTCACTAAAAGCGTTGTTTGTTGTGTAAGTCCAAGCAGGTGTCACATGGTTGCAAAATGTTTCATTATTTTGATTAATTTATGTAATTCATGAAACTCAGCTGCTCTGTCTCGACTCTGCGCCACAAACACATCTGGCCTGTGTGATACTAGAACATTATTTCAATTCAGAAGTGTCTTTTATTCAAGCGAGTCAGTTTTGATTGTGCACATTGTGTTGTCTGTTAGGGAAGCTCGTAAAGGTTATACAGCCCAGTGAAAGGCTATTTCATTCACCAGCAACAGAGGGGAGCATGTCCCCGGAGCCAGGTGTAAAATGGACTCAGGAAACAAATAGCTCTTCCTGTCTTGTTATTGGGGATGTTCTGATAAGGTGGGCTGTGGCATGCAGAAGTGTGATTACTGGGGTGACTTTTAAAAGACTTCCTGGCGATGATCAGCCGTTATAGTTATGCATACTCATTGTAGTGCATCTGCATTGTGACCAGCACCTCACCCTTTAGCTACGTCACCTGCTGCACCCTGATTCACTGAGCAATGTCTGTGTTGACACCTACTTAATTCCCACGGGTTATTGCAGATCCCTCTCCACTTAAGTGTGTCTGTGTGTATTTGTGTATGCATGTGTGCAGATGGGGAGCAGAAGGATATCTTTGCTAGCCTGGGAGATGTAGAAAAAAGCTATTCAACAGGGGTGCCCACGGTGGCAAAGTCATTTCCAATAATGTCCTCTTTCTGCAACAACAATTGTGTTTAACCCCGAACTGCCCACTATTTGTCATCCCACCTCCTCCTCCCTCCCCTCTCGCCATGCCTTCACATACACAGTCTATAGCGATGCAAGTGTGGTTCATGACTGCATGGTGCATAGGTTGTCTGACTCATACTGCTGCTGCTGTTTGAGGAACACGGAAATAGTCAAACTGTCTGCACTTTGGTACAGTAGAGCCCAGTGTAGACAGAAACAAATAGCTCAGATAAAATGATGATCTTTGTTACATTTTCAGAGTTTTGGTGTTCTGTGAAAATGATCTCTCTTTTGTATACCACCTTTATTTCTGCAAGCTGTACATGTTTTCCTGTTATTAGGACATGTATGAAAGTATAAGTTCTGTTATCTGTCTGTCCCTCCCTTTTATTTCTTTTACTGCACCACATCTCTCTTTCCTCCTGAACCCCTCTCTAATCTCTCTTCGAACCCGCATCCCTCCCTCCTTCCCTCCCCCCCTTCATGGCCCTGTGCTGGCGAGCTGAGTGTTGAGGTGATTTATCTGTGGCACTCACTGAGGTCCCAATGCAGTGGCACACACAAACACATGCACCATCACGTGCACAGACATATAAAACATGCACACACGCACGCACACACACACACACACACACACACACACACACACACACACACACACACACACACACACACAGGTAAATGCTACAGCTGTGATATATTTTAATTACAGTTTTAGTCAGAAGTAATTAAGGCTTCATATCTAGAGGGACAGCTCAATACCCATCCCCCAACACACACATGCACTGATACACATACAGGAAACACGCCGCGTTTCATGTCTTGTGTCTTGATTTCTGTGAGATTCGTCATTTTCTGTTTCTGTTTTTACCTATTGGTTTTGTTTTACTGGCAAGAAAATTCTAAAAAGTTTGAGTGCAACAACGTTTGAACTTCAAATAGATCACATATTAGTTCAGCGTTTAAGCATGCAGCTGCTTTTAACCTGTTAACAATTACATGTAAAGTGATGCACAAGGTCTTGGTATCATTTGAATTTTTTTTGGTTCGATACCCGAGTTTTAGTACAGATCCCAACACAATTTCTTTGATACCTGACTTTGATGAGTATAAAAATGTTTTTGCAGTATCAGATAAAACAAACACAAGTAAACAAGACCTGAATATGAACCGACATTTGTTGCCAATTTACAGTACTTGGCACTCGATACACTGTTATGAACAAAGTTTGGTTGGCACTCAGTAATTTTTTTATGTTTTATATTTATTATGTTATGAGTTACAGTGGGGCAAAAAAGTATTTAGTCAGCCACCAATTGTGCAAGTTCTCCCAATTAAAAAGATGAGAGAGGCCTGTAATTTTCATCATAGGTACACTTCAACTATGAGAGACAAAATGAGAAAAAAAAAATCCAGAAAATCACATTGTAGGATTTTTAATGAATTTATTTGCAAATTATGGTGGAAAATAAGTATTTGGTCAATAACAAAAGTTCATCTCAATACTTTGTTATATACCCTTTGTTGGCAATGACAGAGGTCAAATGTTTTCTGTAAGTCTTCACAAGGTTTTCACACACTGTTGCTGGTATTTTGGCCCATTCCTCCATGCAGATCTCCTCTAGAGCAGTGATGTTTTGGGGCTGTCGCTGGGCAACACGGACTTTCAAGAGTTTCTATGGGGTTGAGATCTGGAGACTGGCTAGGCCACTCCAGGACCTTGAAATGCTTCTTACGAAGCCACTCCTTCGTTGAAAAACAGCCCCAAAGTTTCTACCCCCATGCTTCACAGTAGGTATGGTGTTCTTTGGATGCAACTCAGCATTCTTTCCCCTCCAAACACGACGAGTTGAGTTTTTACCAAAAAGTTCTATTTTGGTTTCATCTGACCATATGACATTCTCCCAATCCTCTTCTGGATCATCCAAATGCTCTCTAGCAAACTCCAGACGGGCCTGGACATGTACTAGCTTAAGCAGGGGGACACGTCTGGCACTGCAGGATTTGAGTCCCTGGCGGCGTAGTGTGTTACTGATGGTAGCCTTTGTTGCTTTGGTCCCTGCTCTCTGTAGGTCATTCACTAGGTCCCCCCGTGTTGTTCTGGGATTTTTGCTCACCGTTCTTGTGATCATTTTAACCCCACGGGGTGAGATCTTGCGTAGAGCCACCGAATCGAGGGAGATTATTATGGTGGTCTTGTATGTCTTCCATTTTCTTAGAATTGCTCCCACAGTTGATTTCTTCACACCAAGCTGCTTACCTATTGCATATTCAGTCTTCCCAGCCTGGTGCAGGTCTACAATTTTGTTTTTGGTGTCCTTTGACAGCTCTTTGGTCTTGGCCGTAGTGGAGTTTGGAGTGTGACTGTTTGAGGTTGTGGACAGGTGTCTTTTATACTGATAACAAGTTCAAACAGGTGCCATTATTACAGGTAACGAGTGGAGGACAGAGGAGCCTCTTAAAGAAGAAGTTACAGGTCTGTGAGAGCCAGAAATCTTGCTTGTTTGTAGGTGACCAAATACTTATTTTCCCGAGGAATTTGCAAATAAATTCATAAAAAATCCTACAATGTGATTTTCTGGATTTTTTTTTTCTTATTTTGTCTCTCATAGTTGAAGTGTACCTATGATGATATGCCTCTCTCATCTTTTTAAGTGGGAGAACTTGCACAATTGGTGGCTGACTAAATACTTTTTTGCCCCACTGTATAGCGTTTAACTACATTAACAGAATTCACAATCCAGTATCACAATTCTTGGCACAACGGGAGTTTTGAATACAATATGTAGGATTGAAGGAACCATGGTGAGAAGGAGGAGACTGTGCAAAAGGATGAGAAGGTGATTTGTGCAGAAACAGATAGGCTTTGCACTGTAAGCTGAGTTGAAGAGCAGATTTAGAAGCTGTAAGACAGTGGTGTGTTGTCGTGGAGTGCTGACAGGGGCAGTGAGCTGAAACTGCACTGAGAATTGAGGAAAACGAAATGTGCCTGAGAGTTTGTGTGTGTGCACGGGTACTGTATATGTGCTTCTGTGTGTGCACACGTGTTTTGAGAGTGTGTATGTATAGCACAGATGGAAAGACTTCTCAGGGATTACTGTGTAACTGGAAGAGGAGAGGTGGTAATTGCATTTTAATTACAGTGTTGATGGTTTTGTGCTCTTCCAGATGGAAGGTTCTTTACAGATATAAGCACAAAATAAATCAGCCCTCTGGAAAATAAATTAGCCCCTTAGGTGACTAGTTACCTGCCGAATTGAGTACCTAACTTTCTCTCGAGTCACAGGTAATGATGATTAGTTTAGGCTAGTTGATATCCAACCTAGAACCCTCACTCAGCACTCTTTTCATAACAATTCGTAACAATCAAGTACCAAAAACTGAGGAGGACACGCTGTTGGATGCTGTCCTCCTCTCCTACGTCAATGCCTAACAAATCTATCTCTTTCTCTCCCTGAACCTGTCTTTCACTGGTTGAAGCCTGAAAATATTGTAAACAAATTAATAACATAATTAATTACACTGGTCGGACTGTTCAGCTCTGTCTCAGACTGATACCTCCGGTTCAGGCTGGTCCTCATCCTCAACACGTGCCTTTTTCAGTCGCGGAAAATACTTTTCAATATTTATCTGGATTGAAGCAGCAAACATTCAGTGTAAGAGTAAAAAATGACATAACATTATTTATAATACGTTTATTTGATTCACAGCTGCTACCTATAGTGTTTTGACCTCAACAACCCAACTGCATTTTACCGCAAACTTGTGATTAGTTAACTTCCTAAAGCAGGCACAATCGCGTGTTTGCTAAGAGTCGGGTCGGGACTCAACATTGTATTCAGAATATAAAATATTTTTATAGCACTTTTTAATGTGTGATTGTGTAAAGGTGTTCACGAGATAGATACCAACCTTTCGTGAACTTGTGAATTTCGCTAGCCGTCTTCTCTCCTTTATGGAGAAAGACGCTGTGTGCATGGTGGGTTCGATGGTGTTTTAAGCCTCCAACGTCGCCTTCCAGGCAGCTAACCCTCACTGTAACCCTTGAAATATAACCATTGCCGCGCTGCCTGAAAGGCGACGTTGGGGGCTAAAAACACCAAACACCACACGGTGGGAGGAGCTGTGTGTGTGTGTGTGTGTATGTGAGCGAGACACAAGTGACAGCGAGACGGAGGAGAGCAGGAAAAGGAAATGCAGCTGAACGTGTTTTAAATAGCGTTTACAAAAAAAAAAGAAAAACGCAATGTGCGGCGGCCGGTGTTGATAGTGCGGCGCACCGCCACACATTAGTGTGGGAAACACTGGTTGGATTTAGTAAAAGAAGAAAGCGATGGTTGAGTTTAGGTAACGTGACATGCGGGCAAGGTTATAATCGTTAACGAAAACAAACAAAATTAAAGCTGCAAGCAGCGATGACGGGCCCTCGCCCCTTGCACCGGGGGTTACTGGCGGACGCAATATCACATGTAGACCACACATTCTAAGTTTCATGTAAATTGGAATACTTTTAGACAAGCAATAGGTTCCTTCGCACTTTCGTGTAAGCAGTTATGACTGGGTCCAAGCCTCCCGGCGCCAGGCGCCCCGATGACCCGGGGAGCATGCGAAAGTGGAAACCAAAGCATAACGGTGGGGAGGCAAACGTCAGGAAATATTAAGAGGTGTGAGCTGCAAGGTCTGCCATTGCAAATATCCCAAATAAAAATAAAAACTAATGAAAAATGCAAAACTATAATAACCGTGCACGCGGGACACGATCCCGGGTCTCCTGGGTGAAAGTCCTGTGTTTTACCCATCCACCACCCCAACCAATTTCCCTACACAGATTTTCGCCCTTTCATACTACTCGCTACGCCATAAATTCACACGCAATCGCAAGGTAATGTAAGTCAATGGAGGCCAAACGGCGTTGATAAACACGAGTATGCGTCTTGATAACACGGCAATAATGGCATACGAATTGGCGTGTCATACATACGCCACTTCATGAGATCAGTCTGGATACAGGCTTGTGTTGTGATTCACTTGCAATTTTCTAGGGGCTTCATGTTTATACTTATTAATAGTGGTAAGACATTTTGCTTTCACTTCCACTGGATGAGCTCCCACAGCAGCTTTATGAAAGTGACCTTTGGCAGCTTGCTCATTGAGATCATTGCGCCAGTTCTGAGCTCAAGCTCTCACCTTCCCAGCTTAATGAACCAAATATGGCTGGGATGTAATAGCTGGAGTCAGCAATTTTAGAAGTCATTCTTACTATCAGGGTCATTTGTTTTTATAATTTTGACTTTTTACTATGAAGTTGCACCAATGTTGCATTTTTTATATTGTAAAATAGCATAATGGGCATGTGGAAGCTTACAAGAGCTGTAATGTTGTGAATGTGTTGCATAGAAAAGGCATTATTAATAAAGAAGTGCATTGTAGATGATTTCAAAGCATGCTACAATAGGTGTTCTTTTTTATGAAACTAAACGTAAAGCAAATATGTAAAGTACACAAAAAATAGCTAACACTAGTTTAGTTTAAGGTCAGGGAAAAAAGAAGCATGCAATGTAAGTCAACTTTGGTTCTACTGATCAAGGTAATTCCCCCAGCTGTGTGCTTGGTGACAAGATGACCCTTGCAGGGCTGTGAATCTGACACAACCAACAATCCTGTGGCTTTTTGACCTGTGGCTGTTCTCTCTCTCTCTCTCTCTCTCTCTCTCTCTCTCTCTCTCTCTCTCTCTCTCTCTTGCTTCTTTGCTTTTTATCTTTGTCTGAGAGAGATAAGGAAGGCCTGATAAGCTGACTTCCATCAAAATTCTCCCCCATCTGTGCAGACCTGCACCTCAGAGGAGAAGATGCATTTATGTATCATATGCTCACATGCCTGCTCCAGGCATGATATCATCCTAATGGGTTTGAGATACAGGGCAAGCAGATGCCTGCTGTCTTTACCTTTCAGACTAATATCGGGAATTGCAACAAGGGCTAGAAAGTGCGGATGGGGAGGCATTGAGGTGGTTTCTCTGGCCTATCCAGCGCTGGTGGCAATTTCTTCTTTCCCCAATCAACTCAAAAAGGTCATTTCAATCTTAACACCAGAGTTTATCGAATTTTTTCAACCATTAACTTAAAAATTAAGCGTGCAGCTGCTTTTAACCTGTTAATTAACATTGCTCAGGAACGCTACATTCAGTGGTTGGCTACATGTGTATGCATGCATATGGCAGGTAAGTTGTCATACTTAATTGTGTTGGTGTCCGGGTCATTTTAATACATTTACGAATTATATCACCATTCATTTTTTTATCCAGCCCACAGACAAAGTCATTGCTGTTGTGATATTTTTTGAGTGCATTAGGGTCTTGCGCTTCACCAAATGTGGAAACCATCAAGTGTAATTTGCTGAGAAATTACTAGTGTTGCTTGTAATATAAGCGAAGCAGCACAATTTAAAAACATGATGACACCTCAGCCAAAATATTCCCAGACTTAAATCCACTGACTGTAGATATTTGCAAGGCAGTAATAAACAAGGCTGGTACAGCATTTTTATTTTTTTTTATTTGCAGCCTTTTTTTTTTTTTTTTACTGTTATTAATTAGTTATACCAATATTATTGTGGCATAATTATGTTTAGACACAATACATAAACAGAATAAAATATAAACCTTTGCATCTAAGACATATTTCTGTACGGGATACATGCTCATCTTACCAATAACCATGACATTTGTGGTAATATTGTTTAAATATACAATGTAACAGCAATACAATATATAGTCTTAGTTTTTCCACTAAACATGTTTGCAGAATGGTGTTGTAAATCAAAAATCTTCCTTCTATATTTCTGTCATGTGGCAGGGAGAGTGTGTATTTAGTGGGATTAGAGCTGCTGGTCTATTCGTGTGGTGTCTGCTAACACACGTAGCTAATCTGCTTACTATTGACTGAAGGTCCAATAATCCCTTTATGGTAGAGAGGAAACATTACATAGAATGCTGCTGCAACAAGGGGTGAACTAACCAGTTGCCAAGCTTTTAAGCGGGTGGCAATGCTAGTCTATGGAGTAAACTCAGATTAAGCTCAGATCAAGTTGACTATTATAAAAGCAATCAGAGATTACAGAAAACAGAAGTAGTAAAATGAAGAAAAGCAGTATTAGTCACTATATATTATATGTATTAGTCACACAGGTATTCAGAGAACAGTCAATATTAAATGCACGTTATTTATACAAAGACAATTTGCTGGTGAAATACATGGTAACAAAGGATGAGGTGTCCTGATACAGGAAAATAATAGACGAGGCAGAGGCAAAGATTTCCAAGGTGCAAAATAAGTTTTCTCTGCAGAGTCTATTGTTTTCATGTATCAAAAGACTTCAGATTACATTATCAGTGTTAACCTTATTACCAAAGTAACTACAAGAGAGGCTGACTTTAATTAACTCAAGACAAATAACAGAGACAATCAAAAGACTGTGCCTGCTTAACCTAGCTCATACTCTCGTTATACTTGAAGCAGACACAAGTTAAAAGTCTAGATGCTAAGTATGAGGTACTTCTGTCCTGCTTTAACCATTAGTCAGCTACTCATGTTTGTGGTGGTTCCTCACATGGTCTTTGATTTAAGATTTAAAATGATCGGATGAAAAGGATTGTAATGAGGAAAAGTCACATCAATTATAAAAGACTGACATGGTAAACATGTTTCAGTTTTATTTGTTATATGGTTACATTGATGAATAGCTATGTTATTCCATAACAAACTTGTTTTCATAGTTTCTGTATCTGTCCTCCTAAATTGTTACATACAGAAAGTGGAGAGTGACTATAGTCAATTGGGGCGTTGAACTTGAAATATAGTGCTATTGAACCCTCAACATCCAGAAGACATTGCATGGATCATTGAAGGCTGAGGCTTTCCACAGAATAATCCAATTTGACTTCAATTTAACAGTAAGAGTAAAACGTCCCTACCATAAATAATGCAGTTATTGTTATTGGCTATGGCCCAGTCAGTTTTAATTTGAAAATATGCATATCCAAAGTTTCATAAAACCTTTATCAACGGAAGATGATCATCAATGAGATATGCGACTAAAGGGAAATTTAAAAACATAACTTTATTATGGGTTATTATGGACTGATGGTCCTTCATGAGTTGGATGAGGAACACATTCTTATAACCAGTGTAACCAACACGTTACATACGGACGCTTGGCCAGGACCCTTTGGCGTCACTTTTTAACGCTCTGGGTTCCCCTTTGGCGTACTTTTTCAATGTGCAAGGTATGGTTAGGTTTAGGCAATTAGGCAAGAATTTTGGACGTGTGGGGGCGAACTATCTTCTTAGCTGAAACCGACAACAACAATTTTTATTTTATGTTGGCAATGCAAGCTGAAGCGACGTAGCAGTTGACGTTGAGAAGTTGCAGTGAGGAATATTTTAGGAGCACCATTTTCGGCAGTGCAGAGTGGTAGTGTCCCACACTAACTTAGTGTTGAGCCGGGAAACATGGCTAAAAGAGCTCTACAGTGAACAGATGTGCTGGGCGAGCCGTCAGTTGGTGGAAGCTAACAGAAGCTAGCTGGCGTAAGCTGACAGCTGACCAACGCTACCAAGTGTCGGCGGAGACGGGGAGTACATGTATTTGAAAGTCCGGCAGTTGTGGCAGACGAAAGTCCAGTCGGGAGTTTGGATGGAGAGTCCACTGAAGTCCACTGTGGTCTGAAGGGCTAATCCTCGCTAGATCACTAGCTAGCGGCAGCCGTTAGTCGGGAGGTTGACAGCTAACGTTAGCCAGCAGATGCTAACAGTCGATCGATGGTGAGTAACGGATGTTACACAGGCTGGCAACACCACAGAGTCCAGAGCTGATAAGTGTGGGGGGGTAGAAAGGTGTTGAGAATGACCAACCACTAATCTTAAATTTAGGGTACTTAATTTACTACAACCCACTCAGAGGTTACTTAAATTGGGACGTTCAGTCAAAATCAAGCATGTCACCTTCAAACGGGATCTCTGTTTGCAGGGTTCAGGCTGGACCCTCCCGGTGATCATGCTGCTCTGGGGGACCGGCTGCGCAGTGAGAAGCCGCTGCTGACAGGTGCAGAGCTCTGCTGGAACTCTGACTGCTGTCCGCGCGGCCATCTGACGGCATCAGTATTAAATTGAGACAGTTTCATTACCGGTTAAAAACGTCTCGTTATCGCGTTAAATAGTAGTCTAATTCAGTACAGTTGGTTTTAAAGCCTAATGCGAAGTGTAGGCCTATAGGAGTACACATGAAAACCCTGAACAAGCAGCATTGTTCTGCTCCGTCTTTCTGCTGTGCCCCATTAACGTAGTGTTTAGTTTTACACTATGTAGGTTAAACTCTGCAATTAATCCGCGGTTCACATCTATGTATGAACTGCGGTGGTCCGTTACACTGTAGGCTATATTCAACATCACTGATTAAGTAGCCTAAGTCAATCCTACATTTTTCAACTTGGGAGCAAAACATGCTCCTTGGGGTAAAAAGTTACCATAAAGCCCTGTTCATGCTAATTAAACAACTGGACTTTAGGGTCAAATGTTGTCGTATCCGGCCCATGTCCCAGATGTGAAAGCCACCTTACTGGACTACTGAATATAATAATATTCCATTATATTTTGTATTTTGAATTGTTACCTGCCACCAGAATTTTGTGATTTCCTTGCAATAAATATTGAAATTTGTACCATAAATTGGTGCCTAAAAATGTATCAGAATGCAAGACTTTCAAAGTCTTTTACCCTCAAAATTTCCTGGGGGAGGACCCCAGACCCCCTCCCTTCCTGCTTTGTGTGTTCCCGCAAAGACAAATTCTAAGCAAGGAAAAACCCTGAAGTATAATTACAGACAGCCATAAAAAACGTTTAAATTGCAGAGTTAGAGTTAAAACGGATGAAAAGATGGAGAACCAGACAGACAATATGTACAGTGTCAACAGAGAGAAACACGGACAATCAAACAGACACTGACAACATACATACTACATACTGTAGAGAATGACAGTAACTGCATACAAACGGCATAAATAAAAAATTGTTATAAACGTGTGCTCTTTAAAAAGTAGAAAGCATTGTTTGCCAGTTGCATTAAAGGGGTGATAAAATGCAAAACCGATTTTACCTTGTCATAGTTGAATAACGACAGTTCGGTGGGTAAATAGGACATACATAGAAGCTCAAAATCCCATTGATACCCCTATCATCTGCAAATCTCACATTTTGAAACTGCCGCTGAAAACGGGCGAATCTCAACAAAGCTGGAAGCTGACGTCAGCATCCCAACTCCTAGTCTTTGTCGTAACGTGAAGCGTGAGCGTGAATGCGCGATGGGATGGGAGCTACATGAAGTGATGGTAATGTGAACGAATTATTGGCTTTGCAATTCTTTATTGATATTATTGATGATATTATTATGTGAGCGTGAATGCGCGATGGGACGAGCTACATGAAGCGACGTACTGCGAACGAATGAGCGTGAGCGCGAATGCAACGTGTCCATGGGTGGGGCTACATGGGCGTGGTAATGTGGGCTGGTGTGGCTACAGTGCCGTGTGTGTGTGTGTGTGTGTGTGTGTGTGTGTGTGTGTGTGTGTGTGTGTGTGTGTGTGTGTGTGTGTGTGTAGTAGAATGGGAGAAGGAAGTTTGTGTGAGGTGGACCTGGTCACCAAAGACCCAAATCTTCTCAGCTGTTGCTACTGTCATATGCTGCACTGTCTCTTCATGTGGCACATTATTTATATTATAACAAGGTAATGCAATGTGTAATCAAGTGATGTCGCAGCGTCATGCTTTTTTGTCCTTTGACCATCACACCTATGCTACATAGACTTTGTCACTTTTTATTATTATCCACCCTACACAGACTTTGTCGCTCTTTATACTATGTCATCTCAAAGCACTGCGGTTGAGCAGTTGCTCTGAGCGTCTAATATTTCCATGAATAGGTTTACAGTTAGTTGAAAGCCTGGTGCGTTTTATACAACCTTGTGTGTCGGTATCAGACGCTGAGAGCCACTGACTGAGCTGCCGTATTTGACGAGTTGGCTTTTGTGCAGTATAGTGAATTGTAGGGCTGCAGCTATCGATTATTTTAGTAATCGAGTACTCTACCGATTATTCCAGCGATTAATCGAGTAATCGGATAAGAAATACTTAGTAAACAGCAATAGTAAATATTTATTATTGCTGTGTACTTAAAAAAAAGGAAACCTGTCTTTTATATATATACAAAAGACAGTTTTTTTTTGAAAAAGCAACATTTTTTATTGCCAAATTCCAAGTACATTTTTGGTGGCCCAAATGTTAATATTTTTCACCCCCTTCCCCTTCTTGCCTCTGGCTCTTTGCACTGGATATGCAAAAGAGCTGTTCACTAACCAGAGGGTAAATGTGACTGTACAAAGCTTACAGCAGGGCTATTCAACTACACTGTTCTGGGGGACACATTTTCAGAAGCCTAATACACAGCGAGGAGAAAGAATAAAGAATGCAGACATCACCGGCATGATGACGTCATTCACATGCATATTAAGTGGCCATGCTGGGGGGAGGAGCTGGTTTGTCTCAGCAGATACATTTCCAAAGATTAGTAGCAAACTAATAAACAGTTAGACTACAAACCAACAGATTTTGTTTTAGCTTGTTGGTAAAACATGGCTATTTGCAGAGTGGCCTGCTGTAGGCTAGTTGTGTAAAACAGCGCGGTGGACGAGAGCAGCAGACGTTAGTTAGCTACCTTGTGTCGGGTTCGCTCCGTGAAATGGATGAGTAGACTGGATGTTTTCTACAGAGATGATGTAGTAGCATGTTTGCAGCTTAAAATGATCCCAAACTTTCTGTCGTTTTCTCTCACCTGTCTCTTCTCTTAGACCCTCGCTATTTTCGTCTTCGTTCATTTGTAATCTGGACCGTCAGTCTCGTGCATAGACAGTATATAAACGGTCTTGTGTCCACAGAAGCGTCAACCTGTTGTGTGCGCTAGTAATTATCCTCTGTGCGGAGACACAGTGAGCCGTACAACCTTAATTACATTGATTTAACGAAGCTTCGAGGCAAAGAATTTTGCTTCGAGGATTTTTTGTAATCGAATTATTCGAGTTATTCGAGGAAACGTTTCAGCCCTAGTGAATTGGCTACACATTAAGTTATATGCTCTAGTAGGAGCTTTGAGCAGTGTTCATTATGAGGAAAATGGCTCCTTGCAGACATGAGTATTTGAGATTCAACAAAATGATGGCCTCTTGTGTGCACATGCTCTTTCCTTCTTCCTCTCTTGCCTCTTTTTGTTGCTTTCAGTGTTATCAAAATCAATCAACACACTATAAACCCACTCTTTTATATGCACACGCACACACACTCGCACGCACGCACACAAGCACACTTGCATCACTTGTCTCTGATGTGCCAGCAGTTGTTGATAATGAGATTCCTACAGGATGGAAAACTCCAGGGAGACTGACTGCCGGCCCACTTTAAACACTGCAGTCTCCGTCTCCCTTTTCTGTCCTCTGAGACACAGCAGATGAAAGTAGAATGGGAAGGACAGTAAAAACATATAGTATCACACACAGACAAATACACCCACACACACATGAGAAAATATTAAGAAATATGTGGGGGCTCTGAAAAACATCAGGGTGAGCAAGTGTTAGGTGTTTTTTAAAACATTGATTTCTTACTCTATTGAGAAAACCATTGATAAAGAATATCTCATGAAGGTTACAACAGTGTGTCTGTATTGTTAGGAGCACATGAATATTGCATATTTATTTGGACATTCATATGCATGCCTCTGTTCACATGCGTATACATCTGTCTGGATGTGTCTGATCTATTGTGTCTGTGACTGGGCCCCAGTGAGGAAGAGGATAATTACGTGCCTTTTGATGTCATGTCAGGTTGTCTCATAGTTATGCACACGCTTCCTGAGGGCTCAGAGGCCCTGTAACATATACAGTATATTGCTCATACACAGGTTTGATGAAGTACCTGGTGCCACAGAGGACAAACAGAACTAATTTCCTGTCACTGCCTTTGGACCTCATCTCTATTCTCATTTCCTCCCTTTGCTCAGAATACAATAATGCCACTTTATGGTGCATCCAGAGAGGCCAGTTGTTGCTGAATGTATTTTTGCTCACAAGTTCTTTTCAAAGACCAACATTCAACAAAGCGCATACATTTGTTGCAGCAGAATTTACAGATTGTTTGGAGCTGTCACTAATTTGTATATCTACTGTTAGTAGGAGTAGCATGTGCATACTCTGGACGAGGACCAAAATGCATGTAAGGAGAGAAAAATGCATGTGATGTCAGTTTGTTTATGTAATTTATCTTAAAATAGACATTTTACGACTTAATCTGGCTTTAGGAACAAATGTTTAACTATATTAAAGGGATACTTTGCCAATTTGAATCCAGCTCTGTGTCATCTTTGTGTGGGCAGTGTTTTTAGATGAACAGTATTTGGCTTCCCTCCATGGCGCCAGTGCACGAAGGTCCGCTGGATGCCACACAATGTTGATCTGCACACACTGCCTACACTGCCATGACACAGAGCTGGATTTAAATCAGCAAATTATCTGTTTAAGGCTTTGTGTATATTTTTGTATACATTTGTGTATGGTTGATTTTATTCTTTTTTAAAAGGTTTTAAGGTTTTCCTTCCCAAAAGCATATTTCAGTGACAAAGTCAATTTAGAATGTCTTTATTTCAAAGTCAGTCTATTTTTAAAGTCAGTATTTCTGCTAAGATATCCTTTTTTTTTTTTCTTTTAAAAAAAAAAATAGATTACAGTGCATGTCTGAGCTCAGTACAGGGTATGTGCCATGCTGAATTTGGAGGACCACTATTCTTGTTAGCCAGGTCCTCTCCAACAAGGATAGTGATATTAAGCAAAGCTGTTTGTTGATCCTTAAATAAAGTCCATACAAAACCCACATACCATTCAACTCATTGTCTGATTCTGCATGCACAGAAATTGAAGAGTTGTTTGTGAGAACTTTTGCATTGTTGGCAGATGCTAAAGCTTTCTGTCAGTTCAGGCCTCATCAGACAGGGGAGTTAGGGTAACAAAAGATGATTGGCTGATTGGTGCTTTCCTCAGTTTTAAGTCATATTCCCAATGCGAGGTGTGCAGTCTAAAGTAATAATCCTGTCTAAATGGAAAACATGGCTTGGTCGTAATCCAGCTGCCTCTCTGTTCCCTGAGTGTCTTCGTTAAACAATCTACCACGGTAATGAAGTGCTAATCTGCTCAGCTCTTTACAAAAAGCATCTGCATGTCTCCTAGAGGCAGAACAGGTACACAACGGAATGCTCTTTTCTTTGCTTGTTGCATTTCAAGAGAAAAGGCACTTAAAAGCACAGAGCAGGAAAAAAAGCAACTGTGATCACAAACCAAGTATAACTTTCACGACCTGTTTGAATTAGAAAGTATCCGCTGTTTGACATTTGTACAGAGTGTATGCTCAGTTAAAGAACACCCTGCTGCCAATGTCTGGTGTAGTCATATTTTGGCCGGTGTTCGCCTGTAAACCCTGACAGCATTGCCTACTTTTTAATAGAACATTCTATCTATCAACAGCTTTTCCAATCATGTTCCTAGAGCAACACATACATTTCATATTAGGCTGCTGTGCAACGTAATCTGTGGCATTAGCGGTCTAACTATATTAATCCATTTGCACTTTCCCCTGTTGATTAGAGCGCATGTGAAATGTGATGGTTGTTGGCTGGTATAGGGCAGCAGTTGCCTGAGGTGTCAGCGGGAGCGTGAGGTTTCATACCCAGCCACGTCCACATTCAGATCATGATTTATTACCCCTTTACCACACACACTCACAAAGACACACTTGTGCACAACCGCACTTTTAGCAACAAAGATATTGACACAAGCTAAAACACACACCCATACGTACACACACAATGTCTGGCATTTAAGAGAACACACAATAACACCAACTGCTGGAATAGAATATGACACCAATGAGTGTGCAATGCATGAATCCATATGCTCGAATGTGAGCTGTCACATGGCACATGGGCATTTGTGTGTGCACTATAATTAATCACAGTCTGAATGTGCGTATCCATGTGTGAGTGAATTTCAGTTTATAATACAAAGTGAGATTTTAATACATTTTCCTTGCCAAGCAACCCAAACTGCCATATGTGGCTCTGCAGTCTGAAAGCGCACAACAGTATAGTGAGTGCGCTTTATGACAGTCGATCTCTGTAGCAGATTAAAATATTTTGCTGATGAGGAAAACAAACAGAATAGAAATAAGGAAGTTATTACATTGTGACACTCTTCAAAGATGCTTGTCTCATATTTTTTTTTGAACTTCACGTCTGAGCACGGAGTGTGTGCATTATAGTTGAGTGTGTCTGTTGGCATCAATGCCGATGAGTGTCGTGTAAGCAGTAAGTGTTCATGTGCCAATGTCACTGTGCACACTTTAATATCCTCGCTGAAAAAGCTGATAAGAGAGCAGAGAGAACGGCGGAGAGAGATCAAAAATCCCATACAGTGGAGAGCACTAGTCCATTGCAAGTGTGGCAGAGGTCACAGTCAATTTCAAAAGGAGCAAGTCTTGTATATTAGTGTCTTGAGAGATGCGAGACCCTCCTGCTCTCTATCATAAAGGGCCCATTCCAGAGCAGGGCCAGATGTGATCAACATGGACCTTGTGGAAATTCCTACTGAGCTCAACTGTCTTATTGAGGGGCTGCAACAACAACAGCAGCAGAACATGCAGACCAAGGTGACAAGACCGAGGTTTATAATCATTATTTGCAAACTCTCAGGGATCCCTTTCATAAGCTTACAATACAAGAACTGGCTTCATCCAAAAATCCACATTACATTGAACCGTTGTAATAACAGACAACAGTGCTATATAAACATAACACTGAGGGGCCTATTCTAATGATCTAAGTGCACAGAGTGAAGGGCACGGCGCAGGTGCGTTTAGGGCGTGTCCAAATCCACTTTTGCAGTTTGACGGCGGAAAAAAAGGGTCCGTGCGCCGGCCACATGGTTCAAAAGGGTTGTACTTAGTGTCTTCATTAATTCATAGGTGTGTTTTGGGCGAGCAATATGCAATAAACCAATTAGAATGTCATTTCCCATTCCCTTTAAATGCCTGCCGCGTTTGTACCTTGGCGCATTGCTATTATGATGGCGGCTTGCAGCTGACAATCTTGCATCTGACCTAATGGCACCGATGGAGGTGCAACACGCTAATATCCTGAAGCAGGAAGCAACATCTGTAAACTGATCTAATAGTGGAGTTATTTGGTTAAAGGGTTATAGGTAGTTATATGGTAGTCAAGGGAAGTCTGATGAATTCACTATAGGTTTTGGTCTCGTAAGGGGATTCTTTGGATGATAATAGAAAGATAAAAAATAACAGAACTATTCTTTAACATTATTAAATAATTCTCACAAATACCAATATTTATTCAAGACAGCTACATCATTTTCAACTCATGGTAATAATGACAACCTATTGGTAAGTCAGGTCTGGCAATGTTAAAGTTAACGATATCTGACACCCCCTAAATTAGAAAGTTGACAGCTGTCCACTTTAGCTGGTTGAACTGATGTTAATTTCACTGACAAGACAAGCTCTTTCACAGCCACAATCGGAGTAATCCATTCTGCGTTACACAGTAGGGAAGTAGGAGGACTTATTTTGGGTGGCCATGATTCAGGAAGTAAAAGTCACTTAACGTTTGTTTTTTTGTTTTTTACATATTTTTTACATAGACAAGGTAAGGTGACAATAATAAAAGTGGTTTACTGAAGAAAAGTCAAAGGTACAAAATGTACTACTTACCAATCAGAAGGTAGCATCAAGGAATGAGAAGCAAGGGACGGGTGGGGTATGGTGGGTGTGGTGATGGTGTTTATTGCAGTCTGACAGATCTTCTTGTGGGCGATGCATTAGTCATGGTTCATCATGGATTGGCTGCCAAGACTTGCTCTTGGCTCCAGCTCCAATTTATCCACTTTATGTGCTTTGGTAATACTTTAGAATAATTACATGTAGTTGGCAGAGCTTATATTTCTTTAGGTTGTCTTTGTGAATTGGTAAGCCTTTTGGTGCATGCACTGTGATGCTCTCATGCTATTGTGATTGAAACGTGACTGGAAGTACAAGTGCTCATTTGCACATACTGTATGGCCAAATTATTTGGAGGCTTATTCACTTTAGGTTGGGGTGGTTATTTTTGAGAGGCTTGTGACTGGCTAACAGAAGTTTAAAGTAGAATATTTTCAATGTTGGCTGATGTCAAGCTTAGCAACCAACTGGATTTACAACTGACTTGGCTTGTCACCAGCATTCTTCGTTTGGTAACTTATTGGATTGATAATTGGCTCTCCTCTCCTCATTTTTATTTCCTGGTAAAAAACACAACCTTCTTAGTTCTGCCTCCCTCTGAAACCTCAGAGCCTTTTGTCCACTTACACCTCACCTGCAGTAAACAGACTCTGGAGAGTCGCCTCTGAAGCTGAGAGGCTACTTGACACTTGTGGGAGCAGGTGTTTGACATTGTGACGACCGCAAACCTAAATCCAAAGTCACCATAGCCCACTGTAGTGAGACTGCTATCTAGTTGTCAGTCAGTGCCGTGGTGCAGGCAGGCTAGCAGTCAGTTGTAATTGATGTGAGTAGAGTTGACATCCTGGGCAGAGCGCTTCAGGTTGGTCTCCGACTGGGACCGAGCAGCCCATCATTGCCAGTTATTAAGCAGCTTGCGCTCTGCTGCACTCACTCAGAGGTGAACAGCCTGTCTCTGGGTGTTTACATATGAATGTGTGTATGTGAGGGTGTGGGACAGTAGCGTGGTTGGCATGTACAGTGTGTGTACGTGTGGGTGTGTGTCTGTGTATGTGTTAACAGGACAAGAAGGAACCAGAGCCCCAGGCTTGCATAGTTTCTTAAAGCAAAATAACTAAACCAACCGAGTTCAGAACAGACCACAGGGCAGTCAGCTGTGCTTAAGTGTTTTTTTGTTGTTGTTTTTTTCGGTTTTGGTTAATCAATAGTTTGTAACTGCAACATGTCTGCTTTTTGATACTTGACAGTTGGCCCTGGTCAAGTTGTAAGTGTTACTGCAGGAAGCTGCTTCAGACTTAATGCTTGATTGGTTCCTTCTACAGTTTGTGTCTCTACTTTTCTGGCTGGCTTGTTGGCCAGTTGGCTCACTTGTTAGCTGACTTGATATTGTTGGCTTTCCTGTTATACACTGCTCTGTTAATGTCCTGATAAAGCTATCTGTGTTCTGCAATGTGCTGGGATATCTGCCTTCTGCTGAGCCTGTATTACTGCTGCTGTTGCTGCTACTGCACTTTAACTGTTTTTTATTTTACAGCATTCACTCAGAGGAAAAACTATTTACATCTTAGTTTATCTTTTAAAAAAGGTATCAAGCTAAATTTGGAAAAAAATAACAAACCTTACAGGACATTTTCAGTTTTAATAGAAAAGTAATTCGTATAGAAAGTATTTCATATAATCTGGTGGATAGCCCTGATTCAACAAGCAATCCAGATCAATCAATTTAGATACATTTTGGATATGGTTTGCTTTCAGTCTGTCAGTAAACATTAAAACCGCTTTCTGCAATGGCAATTCTGTTTTGCGACCATAGTGGCTTACATGTGCAAGTAGCATTAGCATAGGTTAGATTTTTTAAGGTTGGGTTGCCAATAGGGTTGGGTACCAAAACCCATTGCCAATATGGAGACCAGTATCTACCAGACCGAATAGCAACACAGATTTTGTTGCCTCAGTTCGGTGCCACTTAAATGCCTGCGCTGCTCTCTGGTGCTCTGAAACAGACGTTAGAGGCAACAAAAGCATCACTGCACATGATGCTATCTAACACTACACAGCAGGAAACGTTAGCCTACCAGGTAGTAGCTGGCTTAGACGTGGTCAAAATGCTGAAAGCTAAATGGTGAAAAGTGTGGCTGTATTTGACTGAAAAAGGATTCAAACAGGGGGAAGTTTCACAGTCTTTTTTTTATTTGGAAAAAGATTATGATAAAAAGAAACCAAGGAAAGAAAGTTGTATACAATGTAACTAGTTATCCTTTTTTCAACTCTTTTTCATCTCGCACTTCAGTGCGAGAGTTGCCGTTCCACCTGAAGTTAAATCTCTTCATTGAAATAGAGTTCAAAAGTGTTTCTCCAAAGCAACACGTCTCTGTGTGTGAACGCTGCCATAAATAGCAGGAGTTATCGCAAGTGCTGCAAAGAATTTCCCTTTATTTGTTTATTACTGAACAAGCCATAGCTCCCGTTCAAAACTGCCAAAAAGGTCTGTTGTTAGATGGTACGTTAGTTGTAGTGCCTCCTGCAAAATAAAGAAAATCTGATTTTTTTTTGTTGTTGCTTTAGAGTCAAATTAAATCAATTAGAAATTATGTTAAGAAAAATTGAGACAAATAATAGTGTTAGGGGAAGTATTTAAAATGACACACTGGAAGAAATAATGTATCATTTTGCCTCTGCCTTATTGATTTACGTAGGAAGGGGCATGATATAAATTTGCACCCTGACCAGCTGCAAGAATGCTGTCCAAATGTTTCCAAATGCTTCCTTCCTTCTTAGGCCTATAGTAACACACTGAACCACACTGAACTGTCCATGGTGCTGAAACTCTCTGTCATTGCTCAATAACAAGGGCTTCCCAGCACTCTCCACACCCACGGCAGATCACAACCCGCACCTTATGAATATTAACACAGGCTTTGCCATACAGTAGGGAAGCCCAGCAATCCTTGATGAATATTGATAAAGGGTTCCTTATGAGCCTCTAAAAGCCCCACATTGGTTCGGTGCCCTATATTCAAAACTCTGTCCTGTGTCAGTGGGCTACAGGAACGTTGCATAGTGAGGCTCAATTCATGAGGTTTATAATAGCAGGTGGGAAAAGACACTTAATGCATGCTGACTCTGTACAGTAGATTAGGTGGTTTTAATATTCAGGTCCGGTCCTGGCCTGAGTGTGCCCTTTGAACTGTCCAAGGTGCTGAAATGCAGACCCAAGCTTGTCTTCCAGGGAGATGGTGAGCACCACCTGATAAATATTGCGATGGTCTTTTCCATTGTAAATCACAGCACACTCAGTGAATATTAATGCTGGCACCTCCATTAGCTTGAGGAAATATTCATGTTTTTTTTCCAATGCTCTGAGGCACCCCAAAGCGTCAGTGAGTAATATGATCCGCTCCTAACACCTGTCCACATGGCTCCTCTATTTATGTGGTGAGATTAGAGTATAGCCCTGTGTTGTGCAGCCTAAATCTACATCAAATAAGCACAGGGAATTTGCCACCAGTTTTACAATGGTAGAAGTAGTATAGACCAAAAATAGCACCAAAAATACACACTCACACAATTACACAAACAGTGCATCTGGTGCTGACAGATCCAGTGGCTCATCTAGGCCTGGTGGAGTGTGAACAGCCACCTCTTTCTCAGAGAGACGCAGGCTGCTGTGGTCTGGGTCTTGGCTCTGGATCCCAGACGCTGCTCCAAATCCTGTCAGTCAGCCTCTGCTGTCCTCCATGGTTGAGAGAGGCAGGACAGCAGAGCAGATTTCTCTGTGTTTTTCTACACCGGCGAAGGCAGCGCCTGCCAACACACATCAGCACAGGCGCACCTGAAGGCAATTGACTCCCTTTTCATTACTGCAAGCCGAACAGCTTTTTTTGGGAAACGATATGTTTTGTGTGTGCGTGGCGTGTTTGCACATTGGAGAATAGGCTGTTATCAAAGGAGACAAATTTAGATAGATGAAATGATGATGCAAAAATGTTTTATAAACCAGAAAGCTGTTACAGTAGCTCATATTCTGAGGTGTAATCATGCTATCAATCAGCTATACATTATACATTAAATCACTACATTTTATACCAGATCCTAAACAGCATGATTTGTTGTGTACATAAGCAGTCAGGGTTTCTCCTCATGCCTAATTATTTTGTGTCTCCACAGGATTTACAGAGAAAACATTCCTGTCTATTTCTGACAGTCGATACCTTTCGTTTTGTCACTTGTTTTGTCTGTGACTCTCGTCTCTCCATCTCTCTCCCACACTTTCTCCTTTACTGCTGTGAGTACCCCAACACTCTAAGGAAATCAACTTTTCTGTCAGAGTTTAGATAAATATAAAACTACATGGCGACCCAACAAAAGGAGAGACTCCTTGTAATGGTACCTCCGTGGTCTTTTTCTCCCGCTCTCATTCTTTCTCTCTCTCTATTGCTTTTCTGCTCACTGTCCTCCATTCGATCCATAATTGGAAATTTCCTCTGTTTAGCCCTGTCGGAGCGAGGGACAATGCGGCATCCATGTTCTGTGGAGCATGGTCGAAAGAAATAGAGCATTGTCTCATGTAGGCGAGGCAAGCATGGTCTGGGGACTTATCTAAATTGAATATCTGTCCTGTTTTTTAGGCTTATAATGAGAATGACACAGTGATCATGGGGGTCTTTCGCACCACCGACAGTCCTCCTCTCTTTGAAAAGTTGACAGATAACATGGAATAGGATACATGAAAGCACATGCTCTGTGGGAATACTAGCACCCAACAGCGTATTATTACAGTACAGAAAACAATGTTCACACCCAATTACAGGAGAAGAATTTCTGTTCAGGCTACTTTTATGAAAGTGGGTTTTTTGAATAATGGGGTTGGGTAATCTAGGTAGATATAGGTGCCTCCAAAACATTACATCCATCTTGGGTTGGTGACCTTTTGTGTAAATGCTGGAAATTCTGTTGGACAATCCTGACACTGCTTTTATAACAAAACTGCCTATGTTTACCATTTCACTGTTATTCAGGACAGGCTTTCTTTTCCCTGCATCAAACATAGAAAGCTTTTTCAGTTTTTTCCTCAATTGTCATTTAATGTCTTATCCAGTAATAGCTTGTTAGTTGTGGTGTTTTCTATTGTCCAAGCATCTCTTGGTTCCCATATCTCACTATAGACACAATGACACTGCAGTTCTAATAGCTCCTTTTTCTTGATCTTGTTTTGGCTGGCTGCTTTATCCTCCAGTCGGTAAGATAGCACTGCTAAGATTGCTATTAAATGGGCTAGTTCCTTTAACCTTGGCTTCTGATAATGTCATCTTTTAGAGGAAATTAAAGTTGGGTGTGAATGCAATTGAGATATGAAAAGAATGACCCTGGCTAGCAGGTAGAGCTGTTACTGTATCAGCCTTATTTTCTGTCACAGTGATAAAACACATTGTGGTTATTTGTTTTCTTTGTCCATATCGTATCACAGCATCACCCAGGATAAATAAAGTTCCATGTGAAATATTATTCCATCTCAAAGTATGCCTTGTGGGCAGGCTTATTGCCCTGCCGTTCTTCTGGGGGGGAAAGGGGCTGTTTGAGCTGCAATGAAAATATCGATATAAAGAAAACATGTCAGTCCAGAACAAGAGGCTGTGTATAATGAGCAGGCAGATGGGCTTAAGGAGAATACTAAGCAATGGTGATGACAGACAGGCTGACAGGCTGGCACAGACCCTGCCACTCAGGAGACCAGGGGAGAGGCCAGAGCAGTTTCTATCACTGTCAATGCCCTCTCTCCATCTCTCTCCCCCTCTCTCCTCTCTCTCTCTCTCTCTCTCTCTCTCTCTCTCTCTCTCTCTCTCTCTCTCTCTCTCTCTGTGTCTGTCTTTCTCTCTCTCACGTTTGTCTCTTCCTCTTTCATCATCTCTCTCACACTAACATCCTTGTTGTTTTGTTTAAAAAAAACTTGAAGGATTCCCTTTATGAAACGATGTAAACAGAGCCACTGTTTGATATCTCATTTGGTTGAGATACCTCGCTCAGTTTCCATCCAACTTTCATCCTCATATTAAATAAAAAGGATCGGTGCGTCATGGATTCCACAGGCATCCTTTCTCTGTGAGATTAAACATTTAGGAGATTGTTTTCATTTATTTCCCTCCCAACCGCCATTCTGTTCATCTTCCTCCTCCACAAAACGAGAACTAGTGGAAGATAAATGCACAGAGTGCGTTCACATGACTTCTTGCTAATGAGGTTGCTAATTAACACTAGCTGGAGTACAGAAGGTGAGAAGCCCTGGCTAGGAATAGATGTGTAAGGTCTTGCAAGTTTCTCTTTCTCTTTTGCAGTGCTACAGTACACTCTTATGTGCAAGCTTGCTGTGGATGGTATCTGTTTTAATTTGTGCAGATGGTGGAAGCTGAAATGGTAGAACTTCAAAACATGTTATGCAGCTTACACACACAATCAAAGAGTCAAACCAAAATAACGGCAACCCAACCCCTTGTTCTGCTGCAGTTTTCTGTGTGTCAGTCTGATGGCAGGAGAATAGGAAACCACCAGCCCTTATATCTCTGATGGTAGACTAATATGATGGAGCAGAGTGAAGCAGAGCTATATTTAGGATACTTTGGTTCCGGTGACCATGGCTCTTAGATCCACTACAGCCCCTCAGAGCATTTGCTTTTGTTCAGCCTCCGGAGGTACAAGAGCTCACTGTTACCCTTCAGGGAGGTATTAAACTGATGGATACCGCATTTCAATGAGAAACAGACACTCTTATTCCAAGATTTATTGGATGAAACACAGTAACCGAGCAGTGAGATTCTGTATGCTCCTTACCTTATTGTTCTGGTGGCCTGGCTGTGCTTATTTTGTGTTGCTGTCTGTCATTAATTATATATTTTCTGTCTACTCCAGAGCCTTGTTGAATAATTCCTCCCGTTTAACCTTTTTTATTCATTCCTGCCCCTTTTGCTTGAAGAGGTGAATTTCCTCTTGCTCGGATGTTTTTATTTATGGAATTTTCTATGTGGGGTCTGAGGTCTTTTTGACATTAGGTGATAATGTATGGCAGAAGAATATATGCAAGTATGTGTTCTTAAATGCGTGTAAGTGTGTCTTCTCCGATTTTGTCCTTCCTCCTGACTTCTAGTGTCTGCCAACCAGCCCTCTGCAAGGTCATCAGTGGAATTGGAAAATGCACTTTGCAGAGTCAAACAGATGCAGGGTACAGATAGCACATTGTTTATCTAATCTTGTATCAGCGCTGTAACGAAGTACAAACAAAGTCCTCTCACAATCAGATGAGAGCTCAGAAGCTTTTTACACTGTCAAGGACTTGATATATCTGCCCTGGAAGTTGTTTACGGATTAGATTTTGGAAATTGCAAGTGTTATGTGCTCACGGTAGTAGCTTCCATTCTAAGTAACTTTGGACATTTTTACATACAGAAACATTTTCTTTCCTTTAAATATAGAGCTCCTCTCCATTTTTCCCTCTTGTTAAGCAAATCAGTTCTTCAGAAATGAACTGCGATTTCCACTGCTTGCCGAGGCCCCTGAGTGATTGTGTGCTAGGCCTGAGCTGGAGCACAGGCTCCACCGCTCTGCGGTCTGAATAATGATGGCAGCACATTGACTGAGGTCTTAAATTAAGGGTACTTATCTTAATTGAACATCTGAAATAATGTTTTATTTACAACAAAGGGAAGGTGCTGGAGAAATGAAGCGATCGGCTCTGCACGAGTGCTGACTGACTCTCTGCTGCGCTTGGTTAAGCTTCAGTTGCTGCAGTATATACACTTTTCTGATGTGAAGTGCATTATATCATGACTGTGGTTCAAAGGTCTTGCCTTCCCATTACACCTCATAGGTTTGGCTTTCATTTGTTGGTTGTCTTTTTGGTGTGATAGTTTCAGTGCTTAATTTTTATATTCAATTATACTTTTTAGTCACAATCTTTAAGAGCTAACATTTTGATTAATCTCATTTTTGCTAAAACACATTCTTAAGGATCTAGGGTAGTGGCTGGTTTTGATGAAATGTTTGTGTATTGCCATGGAGTAAATGTACAATTTGTTTTTAGTTAAACATTCCATTTCTAGACCTATAGTCAGTAAATAAATGTGTCTGAGGTTGTCAGCAGTTTCAGGGGATGTAAGACCCAAATGCAAGATGGCAGAAACAAGAATTTATTTAAATGAAATCCAACGAACAAAAGGTGTCCTGGAACAGCAGGCAAAAATCCAACAAAAAACAGGAACAGGCAAAACATCAGGAACACTGAGACCAACAGGGTAGATGACAGACACTCCAAACATACAATGATCTGACACAGGACAAGGGGAACACAAAGACTAAATACAGACGAGGTAACAAGAGGCAGGTGACACAAGGGCTGGGAAACAGGTGGAAAACATCAAGCAATCACAAGAGCGGGAAAACACGGAGTAAAACTAGACAAGAACAGACTCAAACTAAAACAGGAAACAGAACATAAAACAAGACCGATAATCACACAACAGAAGGACACAAGACATGACAGAAAACCACGACCCAAAAGACTGAATAAATCAAGGTGAGGGAAGGCACCAGAGTCACACGGGGCAAGGGGAATTGAGGACAGAGACCACTGGGGCACACTTCGACATAGGACTGCAGGGCCAGGGATCGAACCACCAACCTTCCGATTGGTAGAGGAGCGCTCTACTACCTGAGCCACAGCTGCCCCATTAGCAGATCATAAGATCATAAGGAGAAGTGTGTGTCCAAAGAAAGAAAGTACAGTAGCTCTTAGAAAGTGGATTGTAACAATGAGGTTTTTCCCACAGCATTAATCAGTCATATTGTTACAGCAATTGTGGTGATTGGCTCCGCATCAGAGTGATTATGCAAATTCCAGCCAACCAAATGTCACGTCCAGCCTCCAGGCACACCTTTCCTGCTCTCCCAAAGGCAACGTGGCTGCCTGTGATTGAGATGCTGATATTTGACTGAGCACCAGCATACCTTCTTCTGATCACTTCGATGATTACATGAAATTACTAGTTCTGAGGAAGAATGGCTGAAGATACCATTTAGCCAGCAGGAGTGAAGGAGAGGCAGGCTGGGAGAATTGATTAAGTTTCTCAGCAATTACACTTTATTCTTTGTGCAAAACATAGACCGTATTGGATTTAACGATCATGTCTCTAGGTATGGTGGATTTGAACAAGACTATTGATAACGTATGTAATAGCAATTTTATGGTGACATTAATGGTGTGTATGAAATGATATGACCGTATGAGACTCTTTGTGAGAGCCAGAATTGAGTGCAAGAGAGACTGCTCCATGGCAGCAAAGAGCACTTAAAGGTGCATGTGGTGGGGAAAGTGATGGTTGTGACAAATACCACCTACGTCTTTCAAAAGGAAAAATGCATCTCCCCAAAGTGCAAACAAAACTATTTTGGTTTCAGTTAACTTTTTTTTGTTTGTGTGTATACGTATATGTGATATATCAAATGTGTACTGTGTGTATGTATGGTGCGTGTGTATGTTCACAGCTAATTCACTACAAATACCAATTTTGTGGATGTAATGTGTGCATATTTGTGTGTTTGAATGTGCCTGTGTGTACTTGTATGTGTGTGAAGGTGTGTTTCTCTGAGTGTGTGGCTCTCCAGTAATGTGTGCCATCTGCTACCTCTGCAGGTGACGCCACCCAGGGCTGATGTTGTTGATGCATCATCACACCCTGCTCCATCACCTGTCCCACGCTATTACCAAACAACACGTTGACTAATGAACCTATTGGAAACACCTTCTCTTGTGTGGCCCTCTGTGTGTGTGTGTGTGTGTGTGTGTGTGTGTGTGTGTGTGTGTGTGTGCGCTCATGCGTGCGTGCGCGTATGTGTGCGTGTAAATGTCCAAGTAGGCAGTATGTTTGAAGGGCTCATTCATCATTACCTTGTCATTATTTATTGTTCATACCAACCACAGGTTATGACCTCTAAATGTCACAAGCGTTGCTTTATCGGCACTATTCTTCTCTCCATCGCCTGTCGTTGTCTACATCAAACAGAACAATTAGAAGTGCTTCTAGCCAATGTTCTATTTAACTCCAGGACTATGTGAAGGCTAATCCTCCACAGGGAGTGATCATATATAATGGATGGCTTCCCTGTCACTACCATTCAGCCTTGAGAGCCCAAGTTCCACATCTGACTTGAAGATCAATGGTGGACTGTGTCTGTGTGCTGTCAGTCAAAACGGTGGCCTTCTTGGCCTGGCTGTGCCCTAGCTGCTTATCTGACCAATTGGCCATTAGGGGGGTTGTTAAGAAGAGAGGAGTAAAACCACCCAGGGACCCCTGGGAACTCCTCCTTCTCCCAAAATATGGCCTCACTCCTTGTGTCTTTCCTCGTACTCCAAATCCACCTTACCTTCTGCTCCCCAAATGATGTTCTTCACCCCATCCCACTCTGTTCATGTTTCATGTCCTCTTCTCTAGTCTGTTTTACTCTTTCATGTTCATCCTTCCCTTGATATTTCTCCTCTCCTCATACTGAGATTATCCCTTCACATATTCCGACAACTCAGACAAAGCCTGGCTCAAGGGCACCTTTACACTAGTTGTTGGAGGAGAGAGCAGTGTTTTTCACTCCCTCTCTTAGCCAGCTTTTCCCAGCCAGTCGCAGCGTTTGCACCGGTGACCTCCCAGTATCACGTCCCTGGCCGTGTATGCGCATGTCATTAAAAGCAATTCTGAAAAACTCTGAGGGGCAGTTTTGGGTTCAGTAAGATTTAAATTCCAACCTCGGGGCCATTTTTCCAGACACTCGGTGCTCTAGAGTGCTTAACACCAGGAAGTTAGTTCCAAGCACTTTTCCTAATTAACCTCATATAAGTCCAGTGTTAATGTTGCAGAGATGCACACTTTTAGTGGTTCTGTGGGCAAAGGAGTTGTTTGTGTGTGTGGTGCACGAGCAAGTGGAGAAAAAAAGCTTCTGTCAGGCTGAAAAGGTTGAATTGCAGCTTTAACCATGGTACGTTCTCTCTCCTCATATCGGCGTTCAGATTGGAAGAAGTGTGCTCCATGCGCTGCTAGGTTAGGGCTTTCCTTCCAATGTCACGATATACGTGGAGACTTGGATCCCTTGGGTTAACTGTTCCTCCATTTTTACCTCCGTTACTACCGTACCTCGCTGACTGCTGGCCTTGTTCCTATTGGCCGTGTGGGGCATACAGGTGTGTGTTTTATACTGCCTATATGTAATATAAACATAAGAATTTATTTTCCTGTTATGTGTAATGTAGTTCCAGTAGTGTCTAGGTTTAACAAAGTGAGTAATTCAGGAATTCATCTATATATCTATTTTTAATTTTACTAATTAATAAAACATACAAAAATACGGTTGAAAATCTAATTAAATCAAATCATAACAAGAGGACCAGGTTACTGTAAACAGTAGTGAACGGTGTCGTCTGGCAGCAGGAGACAACTTAAAAAAAAATTGTGGGTACATAAATGAAATTTTTTTTGGTGAAACTAGCCAAACCAACCAAATTAGCTTCACATGAATACAGTTGTTGTATTAATTGCAGTAGCATTTGTTGAGTGGTCTAGGTTTAATTACACTTTTGAGGAACCACAGATAAACTGATGTAATCACAAAATCACAAATCTATTGTGCTTTCCTATTGTAAGTATTATTTATGTCAACTACTAGTATAAATACTTCCTAAAATACCACTAAACATTGTGTGGTTAGTGGCATCACATTTTAAGCAAGGCTGAAGACTATGTACCTGTTGTAATGTAATGGCTCCAGTGGATCATCAATATAATAGCCTTTCAGTAAACTTTGTGTTCTGCTCGTGCCTCAGTCTTGAGGTGCTATTTCTTGATCTTGGTTTAAAATACTCTTTCAACATCTTGAAATCTAATTATTTGTGTACTCCCAAGCACAATGGGCTGATTGCGTGAACTCACAACCTGGAGCTAGTCACAAACAACTACAGTAACAATAATATTATCAAGAACAAGGTAGAGGGTACAGATAAAGGACAAACAATGTTGTTTTCCTCCCTCTTGATTTATTTGTTTTCCATTCTATCCACCTACCCGCTGCGCTCCCAGCCACTTTACATAATGTTGATTTCTACGGTCCAAATACACTGCTATGATACATTTCTCAGGGCTTTTATTTGCCTTTGATAGATAGCATACAGAGAAAGAAACTTATGTTTTCTTTTTGTATTTGTATTTTTCCTGTTTTTTTTACTATTTTTTCCTCAAACTGGACTTTTAATTCAGTAGGCTGATACTGTAACTCATAGTCATTCAGCCTACTTCATACCTGCGTATGCTGCCTTCAGCACTTTCCAGCCTGGGACATTCCTGACAGCCTTATTGCTGGACCACTGCCTCACATCATTAGGACTTCCTACACCCCCCTTAATGTTAATTATCTTATCGAGCAGAGAAATCTCCCAATGATTAATGTAAGATATGTGCTTTACTAAGGGTGGAGGGTGAGGAGCAGAGAGAGGGATGGATGGAGAAGTGGGAGGAAGGATATAATTATTACTGATAAGTATCGATCCCCCATCTCTGCCCCTCTGTTTGCCCTCCTCGCCCTCTCCGCCCTTCCTTGCCTATTGAGTTACAGGTCTGCAGTGCCTAAGTAATTTGTAATGGGCATTCACTGTGGCAGTGCAGAAATCCTATTTTGTGATGGTGAGCTAATGTGATCAGGAGCATTTTAAGCTGTTTTTTTGGTGCTCTGAAATTACATCTGTTCCTCAGAGGGCTCTCTCTTTCTTTGTCTCTCTCACTTTCTCTTCGTCTCTCTCTCTCTCAGTGATCTGATTAGATGGGCAAACTGCACCAGCTGTTTGGGCTTCCTTCCTGTATGACACCCACCCACAGCCACACACAGCCACACACACACACACACACACACACACACACACACACACACACACACACCAACCTTGATACAGCCGTCTTGTTCCGAATGTTCTGTGACCCATCTGCCATCCTCACCCTTCTTTCCTTGTCTGAGTTTCTCCATCTCTTAGCCCATCTCAGTCTCAGTGAGTCATTGTGGCTGGAGAAATTAGGAGACTCAGTCAAACTGCTCATTTTCACTATCCTGCAGCAAATCACGGATTTAAAGGGTTGTGCAGCAGTAGACTGGATCTTGCCACCATTTTTCTGTTGCATAAACTCAAATTATTGTTTCTGCATCGCTGGAATAGGCACAAGGGTTCAGGGGTATGTGGGACTGGCCATGTCTAGGAGGGCCCTCTTCTGTGACCTGCAGACTGTATGTGCAGACTGTATGCACCATCTGCAGTGTGAGTACACGTCGAGGTTCATGGTTGGAACCTTAACCCCATGGTCACCAGGGTGCCCCAGCTATCATGATTCAATTCATTTTGCTCTATGCAGGATATATCTAGGATTAGAACTAGCCTTGCATCATAGTTTCTGTTTGGAAATACCGAGTATGTGTCACAGTTGACCTTCCTATAGTTTACCTACCATTAATCTGCATTAAACGTATGCATAGAAAAAAAATGTTAGGTACTTATCATTCATTTGCATTTTTTACCTCGTGGTTTGTGAGTGTGATAAATTCTCTGTAAGCTCTGCAATATTTTAAAGATCTAAATCTTAATGTATGCATTGCTTCCATAGTTGTCTGTGCTGCTTGCAGATGTTTGTAATGGTAATTAATCTGTTCATCAGATGTTCCAAAGCCAGAGGACTCTCCTCTGGAGGTAAAAAAAAAAAAAGGCCTTATAGATCCATGGACATTAAAGTCCCAGTTTGCATAGTCAGTGAGCCGCCTTGGCAAAAAGATTGTTAGAACAAACATCCACTTACAGCTCACGCTCCCCTCTGCCTCCGTCTGAGCACAGCAGCCCAGCCCAGTGCCAGAATACTGTCAGAAAACTGTGCTGTCGTCAGGAAACATATTTATTTCCTTTTTGCCCGCCTGCCTGCCAATCCCCACGGAGCTGTTTAGTGTGAAGGCAGAGATTTGACAGAGTGGAGGCAGAGAGAGAGAGAGTGCTTTTGCACATTTATGTGTTAGAATCAAAGTGCTTTGTGTGGAATGTGGAGTTGGTGTGTTACAGAGTGTATGTTTGTGTGTTTATGTGCCCGTGTACATGTGTATGTGTGTGTGTTATAGTGTGGCAGTGATACGTGGCAGCAGGTCTGTGTCTTGCTGTGTGGTGGCTCTGGGGTGCGGCTCGCACGAAAGGTGGAGGGAGGGATGAGAGGAGGAGGTGGGGGAGGGTGACAGCCGTGTGCTCGCCCTTGGGCTCCCCAGACGCCTCACCGCTGAGGAGTGTGTGTGTGTGTGTGTGTGTGTGTGTGTGTGGTGTGTGAGTAAGAGAGACTGAGAAAGCGGGTGCACACACATACACAACTGTGTGTCTCTAAACGCTCCGATTCTGCTGATCCAGCAGCCTCCGCTCAGCTCCCCTTCCCTCCTCCTCTCATCCCCTCCTCCCTCTCCTCTGCTCCCCTGCTCTTTATGGCAGAGCACGCAGGTCACCTTCTCAGTTGCTGAATTTAATACTCAGCTGAAGAGAGGTAGGGGAAAAAAGGAGCAGAGGACTGGCAGAAAAGTGAGTGGTGGAATTTTCCTTCCCTTTAGAGTGGATTTTTGAGATCAGTTCAGAGACAGATTGTAAAGACCTGCATACAGCAGAACATATGAGCATCTGCCTGAGTGGATAACTGTCCCCAAGTACAAACACACACACACACACACACACACACACACACACACACACACACACACACACACACACACACGGTGCACTGTGGCTCTGGTGGTTGATTAGCAGTCGGGTCACCTTTCTCCAGCTGTGAGTGTGGTTCATTTAGATGAGAGTGATAAAACAGGGAACACACTGTAGCTGCGGGCACACAGCAGATAGCAGCGGTGGCCACCACACAGGGAACACATCACTAACTGCTCAACACAACTGACTTTCCGTTAGACAGCCTCTCATTGTCCTCTACCGTATGAAATACTGAGGAAAAACAGATTTATTACCAGAGTGTTTTATCATTTAAGATGATAAGCTGTAGGTTTCAGCAAGTAAAATCTTTTTTTATGAGAGACTGAGCCAGTATGGCAGCAGCACACCAGAGGCCTGTACTACAAAGCAAGATTTGGCGTTAACGAGGTAACTTCAGGTTCAACCCAGGGTTTTGTGTATTACAACGGTGGATCACTTGTTACCGGGTTAAATCGCTGTGGTAACTCATGCTGAACACCTAACCTGCTCGGGATTATGTTGGAGATTAGAGATCAACCGGTGTAAAAGCACCGCCTACTGACCAATCAACACTCTGATAATGGCGTCACCGTCCTTTGAAGATCCAGTGGAGCTCGGTGGGCAGAGAGAGAGAGAGAGAGAGGTGCGCTCATAAAAGTTAAAACATTTAGAGACTGACAACCCCGTTGACATTCCCTGATGGGTATTTTTATGAAAGATATATATTTTCAGCAGAGCGAATTACGTAGGCCTATAGTATATTTGTCAGCCTCTTGAGCCATGTGTTGCCAATGCCTGTTTGAATTATGTTTTTATATTTTTTATTTTCTCTCACGATCCCTAACCACTGCCAGGGTTGCAACTGATAATATAATAGGCTAAAGCAACGACAGTTTATGGAAAGCAAAAGTGTAATTATGGTCAGATCTTGTGCCTGATTGATGGGGAAGTGATATTGATAAGCGTTGTGGTTTACGCATAACAGCGTCGGCTTTTTTTCCCCAGCTTTCCTCCCTGTGTTTTGCCTGTAAAACCGTGTCTGTGTTCTTCATATTTATGTAGAATTATAGTTTGCTCTTCTTATGTAAAATATGCGGCTCTGGTAGATGTTTGTGATTGGTCAAGCTGTGCAAACACTGCCTCTTTTATGTGAACACGCGCGTGGCTGGATTGGGAAACCCTGGGTTGATTGAACTAGTTGTTAACCACCGTCAGGCCGCCGTTGTTAGGTTAGGTGAAGCCGGGTAACTGAAATAAATCCAGGGCACATTGATCTTGATTCGTAGTACAGGGCCCAGGTTTCCACAGCAGAAACAATTAATAATCAGAACTGGTGATAACAACAACAGTAAAACATCTTATTGGAGCTCAAGAAAAGCATGTTTTCTATGTAGACCTCATCTTTAAAAACTGAAGGCAAAGTATTCTGACAATTTCTTTGCTTATGTAAGCATCTGTCTTGCTGCCAGTGTATGTGTGTGGAGCCGATTTACAGTGTATAATGCTGCGACTGATGTAATAACAATGAATTGGAGGATGGTTTCAGCGTACCTGCCTATAGCATAAGCTAGAGGACGCACGCACGCACGCACGCACTCACACACACACACACACACACACACACACACACACACACACACACACACATGCACACACATAATGAAAAGTCCTTTAAAAATTACTACATTTGGTCCCTTTTTTTCCAGATGTCCCTAAAACACCACAGTTAAAATGAGGGCTCTGCTCATGATCAGATTTCATTGCTCAGGCTAATAAAGGTGAAATTGTCTGGGTGGTTTGCAGTAACTCACCGAACGCTAAGAAAAGGTGAAAGCTCTTTGTAAAACAGCTCAATACAGCAGTAATTGTCAGATTAGGAGAGGATTATTAAATTAGCAACATTTTATTTTCATCACATTTCTTTAGTGATTTTGGACTAAATTGCAACTTACATATGGGGGTTTTCTGTTAGTAATGTTAAACATGCTTTTGTTGCAGGAAAAAGATCCTGTTAAAGGCAAACATGCTTCTATATCAGTTACTCTGACATGAAAAGATGTGATTGTGTGACACTTTGAATGATGATGACACAGTTATACTTCCCCCAATGTAAAGATTATCTTATGGTTTTCGTCATCTAATTCCTTTCTTTTATGAACCGCTTTGCTGACATGTCTCTATGTAAATCTAGTACACAAGTAAAACTAGAGAGCTAAATAAAGACATGAGGTACAGTAGTTTGAGTGAGTGAGTGAGTAACACATATGCAGACGCACATTTTGTCTCGTCTCCCACTGGACAGACACTCAATCTTACAGTACTGTTTGTCTGCACTGATGAAAATTAAAGTGGATAGAGTGACAGACAGAGCTTAGTTTTCCAGTTTAGGGCTCCTGCCACATGGGGGCATGCCTTGTCTTAAAGGGGCGCTGTGCAGTTTTGGCCATTTGTTCGCTTTTTGCTCGCAGGTTTCTTTATAGAGCTCCCCCTACAGCTTCGGAATAGATATTTGGCAGCTCCTATGTTTACTTGTGTCTGACTCCTCGCTCAGTCAGTCTGCTGTTTCCCCTTTCTCTGTTCCTCCGAAAATGCTTTCCTAGCTTTCTGCTTCTTTTTTGCCGGCTCAGCCATGACAACACGATTGTGTGAAAAACTCCATCACTACCTTGTTAGCCGCTTCCTGAATGGGCGTATGTGTGCAGTGCAGTGAAGCAATTCGATACATCGCGAGACCTGATATCACGCGATCCTTTCTGAAGTTGTGGCCAGCGGCTTGCTGGCCGAAAGTTGCAAAGGTGGTTTTTCCGCTCACAGGTGCTAGAGGGGAGCGAGACGACCACCATTCAACCCAAAAAAAGTCATATAACCATTCCAATGACTCCGAAGCTGTTCAGTTAAGGTAAATTAAGCTAAAAACATAGTTCCCCTTTAAATGTGCCCTGGATTACTTACTACTGTATAAGTGTATGGAGATTTTATTGGATTGTGTGTGTGCGCGTGAAACTATTGTACAGTATGTGTGTGTTTGTTTGTGTCTTTGGTGGGGGTGAAGCTTCTGTCTTCACCTGGCTGGCAGAATACCTCCTGTTCAATCTCAGCTCTGTCAAACTCACTTACCTTCCACCACTAACAACAGATGTCTGGCTAGCACAACCTGCACCTTAGGTTGTTGTTTGTGCCCTTAGGTATCTCTCTCACATACACACACAAACACACACACACATATACATGCACAGAGCTGGTTGTGTTAGCCGTATGCCAGTCAACATCAGTAGCTAGCACCTTTATTACAGCAGGCAATAAGTCAATGTAGAGGGGTGTAAACGGAGGAAGCTTTTTATGGACAAGACAACCCTCACAAGAAAATGGAGGTGCAAAGAGCTGATGTTCAGCCTTATTTTTTTCAAAGTAGTGTATGGATGTGTGAATCCTCTGTATACAACAGAAATATATTTTAATTAACAAGACTGCACAAGGTCTGGGGTTTTGGGGATTCATTGCATCACTATTATTGTTTTATTGAGTAGATAGTTCTGTATACTTTAGACGGCAAGAACACCCACACAGACTTTTACAAATTAAATATCTTGGACCCAATTTTATCCCAGACTTTATCCAATAAACGCCACTTGAGAAGAGTTTAAAGTTTCAAAAAATCTCCAGGCTGTTTGCCAGAGGAGTTCCTTTTCATGTCGGGCAGCTTACTCTGTGGTAGTTCTCCTTATGCAGACTGATCTCATGAAGTGGCGTATGTATGACACACCAATTTGTATGCCATTATTGGCGTGTTATCAAGACGCATACTCGCTTTTTAGCGTGTTTATCAATGCCTCCATTGACTTACATTACCTTGCGAATGCGTGTGAATTTACGTGGTAGCGAGTAGTATGAAAGACGAAAATCCGCGTAGGGGTGTTGGTCGGGGTGGTGGATGGGAAAAACACAGGACTTTCATCCAGCAGACTGGGGATTGTGTCCCATGTGTCATGTTTCCTTCGTGTCCAGCGTGTCACGTTTCCTAAACTCAACTGTCGCTTTCTTCTTTTACTAAATCCAACCCTGTTATTGTTTTCCTAAACCCAACCGGTTCTTCTTTTCCTAAACCCAACCTGTCCGCTGTATACGGCGCTCAAAATGCATACAGATAACACGCCACTTGGCTTTAGAAAGTGGTGTGTATGTTTACGTCCGCTTTAGACAGCGTAGACATACACGCAGATAGCGAAGAAAGTGGGAGTGTATGTTTACGCAAAGTCATGATGTCATGTTGCCTTATGAGTTGTATTCACTGTAAAAGAATTGTCCAGTCATGTCCAGTCAATTGGTTTGTCTGTGTTGCCAGGTATTCATGTGGTGATGTATTTTTTTTAACCAGTAGGCATGGATCCTGTTATGGTGCTGTTCAGCTCCTCTTGTTTGTGACCCACTTTTGGTGGGTCTGCTGCTTTGATGGCGTCTGGGTCCTGCTGTTGGAAATTGGGCCGTTCTGCCCTTGGCGATATTAGCCATTTGGCATTGGTGTGATGCCTCTGTCTCCCTATTAATCTCCTAGTACTGTCTTGGTATGTTACTGTACAGTAGGGAGTACAACTTGGATGCTTCTTTGGAGAACATGGAATTTATTCTTTTGGCCTCTGCTTCTGTGGTGTGTCTCATTTGTCTGGCTGCAAGCAATGTGAGCCTTTGTTTAGCAGTCTCCGGGGCCTCAGTTATATACATCCCATTGTATTTCTTCAATAGTCAGGACCTCCTCCAGATCCTTACACCATTCTGCAGGTGAGCCAGCCAGGGAGTGTCTTTGTTTCGGCAAGACAAAGTGGTGTGTATGTTGGGCATCTAAGCACCTGTCCGTACTGGTTTTGTCCACACACAGATGGCATCAAGACACAGGTTACTGTCCTATTTAGCGAGTGTCAACATGCATTGATACACCAGAAAAACAGCAATTGTATTACATTAATTTCCCAGATTTGCGCATCTCATCTACACATCAATATTTCTCTCATATAATTTCTATCCCCCCCTGTTGGGTTTTCTAACATCAGATTAAGATATCTTAATCTTTGTCAGTGTCACATTAGACTAAGGCATGTGCAGTGTCAGGAGCCAAGTCTCTCGATTACCAAGCACTTGCTACAGTAGGCTGTTGCTCACTGTCAACACAATTTTGGGGGTTACGTTTAATGTTTTGCACACGCCCCTATTCCCCTAAATCAATATCTCAGTCTGACCATCCACTGACCCACTTGGTCCTTCCAAATGTCTGACTATTTCATCCTTCCAACTTTCAACCTGAGGTTTTCTATTGTAATTGTCCATTATTGTTTTAAGAACTGCTTGCTCGCTCAGGTTTAACCTTTTGTACTTACTCTACTGCAATCATGTGTGTTTTTTTAGGATGCAATTATGCAGGATTTTAAAGTATATGTTAGGATTTTCATGGCCACATAAGTGGTTTAGATAGCTGAGTTGAACTGGACATGTCTAAATTGCCTCGAAAAGCCACCAGAAATGTCTACATGTACAGTTGCCTCTGCCAAATTCAATTAAAATACTGAATGCATAGCCTCCTAATGCTTCGTTCATTAACTGTATTTTGCATCCAGAATGTGTGAATGTGTTGGGGATCATTCACTTGATATGGCTAGACTGGGTGGCATGCTCCTGTCAAACAGTAAAAAACCAGAGTGCACAATAAAAATTTTGCCAAATAACCTCTGGCATAACATCCCTGGCTGAAGACCAAAACACACATAAACACCGACACACACTCACTCACAGATATTACAGTACTGTCGAATAAGTATTGAAACATCAATAGCTCCCCCTGTGGCAACTTGAAAGCTGCTGCTGTTTGAATTTGTCCTCTATACTTGGAGCTAAAGTACAGTGTGAGCACTCATATCTTAACTGATGAAATTATACAGTATAGGCCTAACAATCAGATCTACAGTAACAATGTCTATCTTTACCTTATTTTTTTGACTCAGATAGAAATGACACCGCCTTCCATCCGGGCTCAGTGCTGATAATTGCAGCTTGGCTTTCTCTTAGGGAGTATACGGTAACCATTCTGTCAGGCATTCCCTTTGTGTTTTCCCCCCAGACTTATTTCTAAGCCCAGTTGGCTAACTGTGGTGAGGTTCTTTTTCCATCGCTTTACTAATTAATTCTGCATTATTTTTAAGACAGACAGCTATGCCCTCAAATTCACAAAATGGCTACATGTTTTATCACCAGAGGCAAAATGTATTGGTCTATCTTGTGCTTCGTTCTTGGTGACCTCCCCTATCCCTCCCTTGTCACCCCTCCATCAGCTTCCACTCTGATTACTACTAAGTCCTTTTATTTCACAGAGTCTTCTCCAAATGACATCTGTGTGTGTGTGTGTGTGTGTGTGTGTGTGTGTGTGTGTGTGTGTTCTTACCAACCTATCCAACAGGAGACGTCTTGCCAACAGTAGATCAGTTCACACAAAATACATAAACACCAGGGGTCTCATTTATAAAACTGTGCGTAGGATCCTTACTAAAAGTGTACGCCACAAAAAATTCAGATTTATAAAACCGTGTGTACGCACATCCGTAAGCAATGATCCTTTAATAAATCATAGATTACCCCAAGTGTGCGTACGGGAATCAGCCTCTTATCCTGCCCTATACACGCACAGCCTCTTTTTCTCCTGTTTCTTTCATTGCCATAGTCCTCCTACAGGGCCAGCAGTGCCATCATGCAGCATTACGCACAGGGTCACCACAGTATTTATATGTTTACAACAATTTGTGATTGTTAACACCTTGCCAAAATCACAGCATCAACTAGTTGTATCCCCCACCCCGAGATACAATTTAAAGACGAAAGTCTAATAGGCAAAAACACTTTTCTTCATGCAGGTTTAACGAGGACTTAAGTTTAACGATTGCGCGAGAGCTTAGCGTCTGTATTTCCAGACTTTGACATTTCATGATATATGCACAGTATTAAAGACAGATATTTAGTTATTTACACTGTGTTCTGCTGTTTTCTAATGGTAGGGTTTTTAAATGGTATCCTATATTCCATGCAGTCGGGCCATCTCCTCCTCCTGCGCTCCCGGAGCAGACAATGTGAGGGTGAGACAGCGCTGATTAAATATTAAGACCATTGTTTTATTATTTAAGTTGGATTTTAGAAGGTGTTTATGGAACAATTATCTAACGTGGATGATATGGAGAGAAAACATGTGCGTGAGGCATCAATACTTAAAAATATTACGAGTAATCGTTATTCCCACATTTACTCTCTGCAGTCTGACCTCAGTTCACCACCTCACCATCTGCATTGCCAATTCCTATTTTGTCTCCAAAATGTGCGTACACATGGGTCAGAGTTTGAGTGGAGGACCGCACATTCTCCCGTCAAGTTTGATTTTTATAAATCACAACCTTTGCATGAAGTGCCCTGTTGACTAGTGTGCTGAGACACTCACACTCCTGCATGAGTCCATACTGTACATTAGTTCAGTAAAAGACAGTATCAGTGTCAGGAGTAATATGACAAGTTTGATAGATAAGATTTAGTTAAGGTTTCATGAGGTTTTTCTCGTTTGTAAATGTTTAGATAACGTTTTCTTTTTTCAACTATCCTACACTTAAAACCTATATTAACACACTCACTAACCGTAAGTACATGTCTAAGTCATTATATGTTTAAATGCATGCGTCAATGGAAATGGTCATCAGTAAGATCATTTCTTTTTTGTTTTAATCAATCACCCAAGCTGATTTGAGATCAGAAAGGACTAGACCTTTTCAATGTAATTGTTTACACAAGCTACACTACTCTATGGAACAGAAGTAGCATGTATGAAAAAGAAATAAGCACAATTCATAATACTGATAAACACGATAATCTCAACCAAATAATGATAATTCTTGTAACCCTTGACAGCTTCTAAATACCTAGTTTGTAATTGATATAATACTTTAGAAATGGGGAATCCATCATTCATGAAGTATGAACATTATAATATTAACACATTATAGATAAGCTTATTAAAGAACAAATTAAACGTTAATAACTTTGATTAGGAATTACATACTAATATGTAAGTATGTCGGACAGTTGAAAAAAGAAAACTTTATCTTGCAATGGTGTTTTAAGTTTGTGCTCTAAAACAGAACAGATTGTCCCCACTTGGACTGTACTAAATGACTGAAGTCCCCTGTTGACTAGTGTGCTGAGACACTTACACGCCTGCATGAGTCCATACTGTACATTAGTTCAGTAAAAGACAGTATCAGTGTCAGGAGTAATATGACAAGTTTGATAGATAAGATGCAGAGGAAGATCAATACTTTGCCAGAGAGTCGTGAGTTGAGACAATCCTCCATTGTTCGCAAGAATGAATGCTAAGAAAAGCACATATAAATTGTGTCATGGGGAAAAAATACTTTAACTTTTTTTCTGATACCTGCAATATTAGTCACATAAAGTTTATTTTTATTGGTGAAAAGACAAGATGAAATGACATTTGTCTAATGATTCAGCATTGCAACACTGGAACTGAGAATTTGCATGAAGCGGAAGGCACACTGCTATATTTCTCAATAACTAAAGAAAAAGTAAAAATGAACTTGAATTGTATGCTAATCTTAAAAATGTAACTTTAAAAGTATATTATATGTAAAGGAACCTGATAAAATCAATGTTGTTGCTAGTAATTCAGTCCTTGATATAAGGGCATGCAGTGAAGGCACTTCTGATTTGCAGGTAAAACATTGTTTATTCTCTATTTAAGTAGCCTGATTATTTCTTAATATTTGTATAACAGAGAAATGTTTGAATAAAGTTGAATCATCAATCTTTGAAATAAACTAAGTAGTTGCTGTAAACAAACAATCATTGAAAGAATGGGTACAGACAGTTTCACTTCAGTATATGGAGGTCCCCTTTTTAATATACAGACATCGCTTAGGGATGCAAGTCCCCTCTTGGCAATTTCTTTAAAAAACATAAAAAGCCTATTTTCAGTAATATTATAAAAAAATATCTTAAAAGTAAATTTCTATTTTTGTATTTTTTAAATGACCAGAAATAGAAGTCCACACTTGGTCGGTGTAGCCTGATAGTCCACTGTTGGTAATATAGATGTGTATGTGTGTGTGTGTGTGTGTGTGTGTGTGTGTGTGTGTGTGTGTGTGTGTGTGTGTGTGCACACTCTCATGATGTGGTTTATTTATGGTATTTGTTTGAGCCCCAAAAAGGTTATCTATGGATTAGTTGAAATGAAATGCATAAATGAATAAAATTACTGCTGATGAAACTGCACAAATTTTCAGCGACAGATCTTCTGTGGACAGGAGGTGAGACAAAATGACTGTAAGTGAAGTGTGTGAAGATGACCCCCTGTGTGTGTCTCTGTGTGTACTTTATGTGAATGTGTCTTTTCATTTGGTATTGGATTCTGGGACAGTGCTACAGGAATAACCAGATATAGATTGCGGTCATTTCCTCTTAAACAAATCATTTCGGTGTGTTAACATATCCATTAACCCCGGCCGGAAAAATCATTAATTTTTCATCACTGAACACATTAGTCATCAAGTTGACTCTTGCCGCTGTCTGTTGGCGCTGCATCTCCGTAGATACAGACTCTGAGACACAGAGACAGGCCCCTCCAATCCCTGGACAGACTGAGACAGTCAACGTAAAAAAAACAGACATGTGAGCCCACACACACACATACAGGCACGGCTAACATTCAAGTGCACACATACATATGAATGTGCGCTCACACGCACGCACGCACGCACACACACACACACACACACACACACACACACACACACACACACACACAGCTTGTTCTGTCGCCAGGCTTATCAAGAGTTTTATTGTGCCTCACGATACTGGGTAATTAGGTGTCCTCTGCTCTGCCTGCCTCTTTCACTAACGGTAGAGAAATAGACCTGTCACTATTTGGGCACTCGAAGATACAACAAATGCTAAGCAGTAATGGCTTGCTTTGTATCCCTGTAATGCATTGCATTGGCAGCAGGGACACTTAAAAGGAGGCACTGTCCACATTCTCCTCCTCATTCTCTCTTTCATTTGACTTCTACCTCCAATGGCTGGGTGAAACTTAAGAATTGCAAATTCAAGGATAGTGGATGATACTAGTCAATTAGCTTTTGTATTTGTGGAGCCTATTTTTTGGGTGAAAGACACTGTAGGACTCATCTTCAATGGGTATGCTGATCCGACTCTTTGTAAAAAAAAAAAAAAAAAAAGAATTATTTGTTCATTTACTAAACAAATCGCATTGTTTTTCCATTTTCTGTCTACCTAAATACAATGCAATGTAATCATTGTAATTTTTATCTAAACAGACAGTAGCTTGTCTGAGGTGGTGGCTACTGTAGGTCACTTTGTGAGAGCAGAGGATAGATAAGATGAGATGGGGAACAGTGGAGGACAGTGTGAAGAGCATTACAGAGGAGACACCAGAGGAGAAATGAGGAAAGACAAGGACATAAAATGGGAAAGAATATATGAGATCAGAATAAAGGAGAATAAAGGACAATGGAGACATGGGAGGAGAAGAGAGAGTTTGTGGCCTGGTTAATCCCTGTTTTACTGATTTGGCAGTTACATGGCTGCTGAGACCAGCATACTGCCAAACCCAGGCCTCCAGTCTCCTCCCCCATATCCTCAATCTTCATCTAAAACAATTATTCATTCCATTCATTTCTTGTCTTGACCCGCTTATTCCAGTTCAGGGACACAGGGGTAACTGGACTGGAGCCTATCCCATCATAAATTGGACAGAAGGCGGACCAGTCCTTCACATTGCCAACAAACATCTTTTGCACAAATGCTGCGCTTGTCCAGTGATTAAGCCGCTGAAATAACTCTTCATGTAATATCCTCTCATTAACATTAACAGCAGTCAAGGACGGTGCATGGATGTCAGGAGTAAAACGTATGTGAATCTATCAGGAGAGAACAGAGGATTTGCAGTTAAGTAGCTGGGCCGTGAATGGGCTTGCTATGACTTGCATCAGGGAGCTCATTCCACAGACAGCATACTGCATGATAGCGTGGGGTCATACTGAGCTGTCATGGACCAGTGATCTATTTCTCTACCTGTCAACCCCTCAGAGAGACTGAGACAAGAGAGGGTAGCCTTTCCCTCACCTCTCTCTCACTCTCTCTCTCTGCCTCTCCCTCTCTTTCTGTCCCTCTCTTTTCCTGCATCCTCCAGCTCCTCAGAATGTTATGACAGGAGGCAAACTGCTGTCTTTAGCAAAGATATGTCTGCAAATACAGCTCATTTTACATGACGAGACATGAGTTTTTATTATTTTGTTTGAGGAACGCCAATGTAATGTACTTTGTACAATGTTACAAATACAATTGTATGTAATGATCTTACTAAACACAACACAATGTGCCAACAAGTCTTCTAACTTAAACAAAATACGTTGTTTGTATCTGTCCTCCAGAGCGACACATTCATTTTTTTTAATCTGCCCCCATCAGCTTAAAACATTTTTACAAATCCCCAATGCAATAATTATCGTTTTCTGACCTAGCTCTAGGTTTAGTCCTAAAACCAACTTTGCAAAGGAATGGAAAGATCATATTTTAGTAGTTTGTTAAGGCTGGTGAATGATCGTGGTCATTTGTTAAACAAAACGGAAACGAGAAGCCAACGGCGGCCTTCCGTTTTAAAGTCCTCCTTTAGTTATTTTACGATGGACACGATTCATAATTCCTATGACCGCTAGAGGGCTTTGTCACTTCAATGTAAACATGTCATTATTGGGCATTTGCTGAAATGACGAATGCTGTCGTCTTTCCAGTGTGTCTCCAACATCCAGTTACAGTGCCTCTCTGTACAGTAAATAAAGTACTATACTTGCCCCAGTATTCTATCTGAACTATCATTACTTTTAAATAGCATTAGCCACTCTGTTTTAAATTTTTAGCTTCACAGTTTGTCTACATAAAAGATTTAATTCATGTTGTTAATTTCTCCACTGGTTCAAATCCCATGAATGGACGTTCAAAGGCTTCCATCACTTGAGTGTTGTTCCATCAAAGAGAGAGAGGCCAGTTCGAATGCGCCAAGGCCTCTGCCTGCTGGATAAATAGGGCTGTTCTGTAGTAGATAATGGCTGTGAGTCACATATTATATTTATCCAACTCAATAAAGCAGGAGCAGGCAGGCAGATTACTCTGCCCTGAGTCAAGGAGATAATGATATCTGGCTGCTAGCTGGCCCAGAACAGGCTCCAGACAGACCAACAGGCGGGGGGACTGACAGAAAGTGCTGCTAAAGGAGTTGTACGTTGATGCTGTTAGCATGAGACTTCTGTGGCCTTGCTAAGCCACGGCCTGCTTGTGTCAGCTCCGCTGTTCGATGAAAGTCACCTTCCCTCTTTCCTTACACCCACACTTCTCTTCCTCTGCTTTTACTCCCTTCTCTCCTCCATGGGAACATATCCCTCTTTTCCCTCTTTTCCCTCTTTTCCCACGTCGTGCTCTTTAGCTCCTCCACAAGGATCGGGCTGGATGGATTTTGTGTGTGAGACTGTCCATCTGGTTCTCCAAATCTGTGCATTACACAATGTCTATGCAGGCCACGCATCGAAAGCAGCAGAGCAGCAGTAGCAGCTTCAGTCCTCCCTCAGGTTCTACACAGACTGTGGTCAGTCAAGGTGTTGAGTGTAGGTCATCTGCGTTTTGGCAGCTTTTAGAGCCTGACACACAATTACTGTAGTTGCATGCATAAAATGGAAGAAAATTGAGAAAGACTTAAAGCATAAAAACGCAAGCTGTTATGCGGCCTGTGTAGACAGACAGCTGTATTTATTAAAATGGAAGCAGATCTGTTCTGTCAGATGCTCGTGGCACTGATGACTGAAAAGGATGGCTACAACGCCTCCTGTGTTGACAGCCTTTAGCAATCCTGTGTTTTCACACACTTCTTAGCTTAGCTTAGCATTAAGTATAACAGCATTTAACTCCCCGGTAACGTTTTTTACATTTCTGTTTGTGTACCGATTTAAAAAAAACAAACAGATACAACATGTTAATTAGTGAGCTTTAGAGGTGTTGGCAGGCATATTTTTTAACTTTTGAGTGAGGTCATGGCTCTTTTATGACCTTGCTAAGGTGACGATCTTGAAAACTACTCTAGCACTGATGAAACTGGAGCTCCATCCTCCAGTGTACACCAGGCCCCAGATAGACAAATAGAATAAACTGTAAACAAGGTCTTGTTGTTTGTCTCAAATATTCCAACATGGAATAATTACCATTTCTCTAGTGATTACTTTGGTATTTTTCTGTGAATAAAAGCTCAAAAGAGGAAGCCTAATTTGCAACAAAGCAGCACAAATATCCTCAGAGGTACAGAGGCGAAGACCGCTCACCCAGCCAGGGAGAGACACTTGAAGCTCACTTTGTTTCACTTTGTCTCCTGCACGCCTCTTCTTGGTCATAAAGCTCTCCATTTACCCAACTCCATCCCATAGTCCATTCCAATTTCTACCTCTTTGAACATGACAAGTGATAAGGATGGATTATCGTGAGAGCCAAGAATTCCTCAGGATAATCCTTCACAGACAAAACACCCTGACATCTCAGCTTGCTATTTTTCTTTTACTACACTCAAAGTGCTATGGTTTGTCGTGGCATGGCTGTTTGACTTCCTAAATTCGTTTTAATCAAGGCTTTATGGAGACATGATTTGAGTATCTTTGATTCAGAGGCAACAGTTTCTCTGCTCCCTGTCTGAAGTCCCAGCCCCCTCCTCTGCTCTGTCTGATTGCTGTACAAATGTCTGTGTGATTACACAAGCTCTGATTGGGATGCTGTGGCTCTGTAAAAGTGTCAGTCTTTGCAGAACAATGCAACAAGACAATTTACTTGGCTTTAAACAAGTGTTATCACTGGCCGTTCCTGTTACTTGTGCTCTCCACAAATGGAAAAAATCAAGTTGAGATGGTGTGGGAGAGAGAGAGAGAGAGAGAGAGAGAGAGAGAGAGAGAGAGAGAGAGAGAAACTTACGGTGGCCCTGAAGTGCAAATCACAACAGCAAATAGAAAAACGCAACAGCAAATCATAAAACACAACAGCAAATCATCATCAACGGCAAATAGGAAAACACAACAGCAAATACGAAAACACAACAGCAAAATAGGAAAACACAACGGCAAATAGGAAAACACAACGGCAAATAGGAAAACACCACAGCAAATAGGAAAACACAACAGCAAATATGAAAACACTTCAACAAATCATAAAACACAACAGCAAATCCGAAAACACGACAGCAAATAGGAAAACACGACAGCAAATATGAAAACACGACAGCATTAACTTCTACCGGAAAAGGTAGGGCCTATCTAGCAGAGGACGGAGCCTCCTGATTGGACAGACAGACTGTCTGTCTTTTAACAGGAAAGAGAGGTGAAAAACACAGAAAAGCGCCTACTTTTAACAAAGAGACAGTCTGTCCAATCAGGAGGCTCCGTCCTCTGCTAGATAGGATTATCTACCTTTTCCGGTAGAAGTTAATGCCATTTTGTTTTCCTATTTGCTGTCGTGTTTTCCTATTTGCTGTCGTGTTTTCCTATTTGCTGTCGTGTTTTCATATTTGCCGTTGTGTTTTCCTATTTGCTGTCGTGTTTTCCTGTTTGCTGTCGTGTTTTCATGTTTGCTGTTGTGTTTTCCTATTTGCTGTCGTGTTTTCATGTTTGCTGTCGTGGTTTCATGTTTGCTGTCGTGTTTTCATATTTGCTGTCGTGTTTTCATATTTGCTGTCGTGTTTTCATATTTGCCGTTCTGTTTTCCTATTTGCCGTTGTGTTTTATGATTTGTTGTTGCGTTTTTCTATTTGCTGTTGTGATTTGCACTTCAGGGCCACCGTAGAAACTAAATGTGCAATACACTAATTCTAAATGGGTTTTAAATACATAAGAATAAATTTGTATTGTCTGTGAAAGGAAATTTATCTTGGACACATACACATACAGTATCTGCTGTTTAGGAAATTCAACACAACATAGTGCCTATAGTACATACGTACAGTACACACAGACACAGACTGGTACCACTCCACATGGACACACTCATTACATGCACAGACTACCACCAGCCAACAAAATTGCACACTGCCCGTTGTACAACACATAGTAATAGTCGCCATAATAGTGTACATAATGTGCAGTAAGTGCATGCAGCAGCCTCATCAACATGATAGCATGATAAAAAATATGAAAATGTGTATAGTTAAGATTAAAGCAACATTTCAGGGGTTAGGCTCTGGCTGGCTTGCAATTAGGGCTTTGATGGACAGGGGTCAAAGGAGTTCTTAAATCGGTTGAGCCTGGCCTGCTGGTTGGGGACTCTGAAGTGTCTGCCAGAAGGGAGTAGCTGGTGCACAGGGTGGATGGGCATAGGTGGGATCTGAACTGATCTTCTGGTGGTGTGTGATTACACTACAAAAGTGACTAACTTACAGTAAGTATCAAAGATGTCAGTATGCACATTAAATTTGCTTGAGTTTTCAAAACAAATTCTGAACAGTGGGCAGACTACAGTATTAGATGATTGGAATAACATATTCTTTAATCATTGTTGAATAATGTGTTAGTCCAAAGGGGTAATGCATGTTAATATCTTGCATATAACTTCTAAAACAGATTAGTCCTTAGTGTATACTTTATAGCATTAGTATGTATTGTTGAATGTGGACCCACTTTGTGATTTGGTAACTGTTGTATATCTGGGCAAAAAAAACAGAGAGGGCTTGTGTGGCATATGTGAACAATACTTTTGCATTGTATAATTGTATTTTTATGTGCTATCGCTATATTCCTATTCTTCATTCTTCTCTGATAAAATTTAAATATGAACTGTATTAAGCTCCATAACAACATTTGCAGAATGAGATTTTTACCGCTGTGAGATTATTAAATGAATGCTGCTGTAGTAATGAGAACCCCTTCCCTACATGTCTCTCTCTCATGTCTCTCTCTGTTCGGGAAAAACTGAGGTAAGGAGAGGGAGCGGCACGCAAAATATGAAAATCAAATAAAGTTTTTAATGTCACAATTGTTTGTCATAACAGTCATACTCTGCTCTAAACTGTGACAGATTATTGCAATTGTAAGAAAAGATTTTTGCCAAGTTTTAGTTAAGATAAAAGCAAAATTGGACAACAGTGATTTTCTATTTACAGGTACAAAGAATTGGAAAGATTTTTAACCTGGAAAAAGAATTACTCCGTTTGCCTTCCCATTGTAGTCTCTGCTTTTTTCTCCAAGTAATTACAGATTAAAGAATGAATTGTGGTGTAACTAATTTTGAAGACATTGTGGTTTAAAGAACAATTGAGGCTCTACAGTAAATCCCTAGCTAATCCTTAATGTTTTAGATTATAAATGCATAGCGTACTGTGGTTGAACTTCAGTTGAAGGGCATTTTCACATTTTAGTGTTATTGAGAGATTTTCTTTGGGAGAATTTGTTTGTTACATCTGCTGTCGAACTTGGGGGGGGGGGGGCTGGTTCCACAAAAGCGGAATCTGGTCCATTTCAAAGTTAGTAGTTTGCTTCTAGTAAAATGCAGTGGAGTCTGGTGGACTCTTCCCCAAATGTGATGAGTAATATGATTGGTTGAAGTTGTAACATTGACCTTGTGGTGCCAATGCATACACCAATTACACAGCTCAAAATGTATGTGTAGTGGAAGCCTGCATTTCTATATGTCTATATAAGTAAAAAGATGCTGCTGCATTATGACTGCTTGTCATTGTATTGCTATATGCATTGTACTGTTGCACTGTAAACCCTTTACACATATTTTTTATATTCTTTATAATGAAAGAACCTAAGCATGTACAAATATATACAATTGTATGTCATAATGTAGATGTTGCTTTGGAGGCACTTTGTGCAATTCCAAAGGATGACTTTTTGTGAAAACAAAACCAACAGTACTGACTGTCCTTCTGGAAAGACACCTGAGGCCAGGCCAAGTATTTGATCTTAGTTAGAGAATAACCTAAAGTCAAGTAGGCTCTGTGCTCTTCTGTAAATACAAAGCTGTTTATTCCATTATACTGCAGCGTTTTTCTTTTCCCTTGCCTCTATTAAAATTTAAGTAGCTACTACAGTCATTGGCAAAGCTTGCTGCTGCCTTCCAATCGAGCGCTGCACAAGCCGACTGACTTTGCCTCTTAGAAGTCCTCCCTGTTTTTCACTAAGGATTTCCCAGCAGCTCTCAAAGGTCCCTTCTCTTTAATTCAATTTCAGATATGTTCTTTCCCTTGAGAAGCCCTCTAAACCTCCATTAAAAATGTTTTGAGAGGAGGGAGAGAAAAGTGTGTAGAAATCAAAGTTGCCTGAGCCCACCACATTCTTGTTCTAAGGTACGCTGTCCTGCCCTGGGCGATCAGCTAACAGACCCAGGACGCAGCCTCACTGCCCCGCTGGCACTGTGTCTGTCTCTCTCTCACGCGCTCTTTCTCTTCTTCTCTCTTTCTCTTAGTGCAGAGCAGGTGGTTATTAGGTCTGAGCCTACTCCCATCCCTCTCTCAAACCCATTTACCCCTCCTTCAGTGTTAGTGCTAAGTGGGGACCATGCACCCTCCCACTAGTCCATCCACTTCACTGTGGCCCCTCCAGGCTCCTTTTGAAGGTGCTTTCATTTAATCATTTCTTTAAAAAAGATTTTTTTTTCAGGGCACTACGAGGTCACAGATCACATCAGAGCTGCTTTCCGACTCAGTGACCATTTAATCAAGCTGAGGTCCATTTCGCCGCCGCTCTTTTCAGACCACCTTTTCTTCCTGGGGCTCAGGGGTGAAGCCCGTGGCCTCGGCCCTCCGAATCCTATTCCTACCAAAGCTTTAGAGGTGGGCTAGGTGACTTACACCAATTCCAGGGGATTTAGAGCTTGACTGAGTGTCCCGTATAGCCTCGTAGACTCACCTGAAATACTTCTGCTTGCCTCTGACCCCAGCGTATACAGTGCTACACCAAATGTTCTGTCTGACTTCAGTATTTTGAAGTACTCAAGTTCTAAGTTGGTGTGTGTGTGTGTGTTTATATATATATATATATATATATATATATATATATATATATATATATATATATGTATGATATATATGAGAGAGAGAGAGAGAGAGAGAGCACAATCAAGGTCATTCAGTTGACGAATCCTGAACTCTGCCACCCCGAGATACTGTTGCTAGTTCGGACAACTTTATTTCAACAACTCAGCGGCGTCTATTCATATTATTATGAGTTAGAAATCCAAAACTAAAACCAATGGCAGTGCAGTGAGTGATGCATTTGTCGAATCAGCTATAGGAGAGGTTTATGTTGATGTCGCACTGAAGCGGGTAACAAAAACAAGTCATGTTTTTCATTCAACCATTATCACCATTATGTGGACTGCTTTCATCATCATGGCTTAATTGTGTTTATGAAAAGTATTTCATCAGGCTGCTCAGATTTCATATTTAAAATACCATATGTCCTGTTATAGTATATGATTGCAGCTACATGCTTTCAACGACAACAGACTAGAATGTTTATTGTAGTGTATTTTAGTTTGTAGGATTGATTCAAATTTAGAATAAGCATTGGGGGGTGAGGTTCACCTCTGAAGGGCTTTATGGTTTACTTTACTTTGTTTGCTTCCCTGGTTTCATAATAATTCCTCAGCAAGACACATTTGTTTGCTGTTTGCTTTTAAAGACATTGTGAGTCTTTGCCAAAATGGTTCTCCGTCATTTCAGTGTAGCACAAGACTCTGTGATCAAACACTCTGTAATACAAATGGAAAATATCAAGATAAGGTAGGTCTATACCATAGGTCTCTGTTTAGGAAGGTCCCCCAAGCAGCCTAAAAAAATCCCATGAAATATTCACTTTGTCTGGCACAACACTAATAGGCCTAGTGGAGTGTATAAGTCACCATAATGAGTGAGCATGGAGTTTCAACTCCTTGTTTGCAGAGTTTCCTAAGAGCTTAAAGTAACAAATACCTGTATTATATTTAATTTCTAAACTATAAGTGATAGATTTCCACTTCCTTTGGTGTAATTGAAAATACATGCTTGTATTTGTAATATTTTGTAAATCAGGACCTATCTCTGTGGTGGAGGATCACAAAGCTAATTAACTGGCATACATTGAAGATGTGAACACATTCTCAATGTGTATTTTTAGCATCAGGTTCACAGTGAAAATGGATGAGAAAATGGTCCTTCTGTGATGATTTTTGGTTTAGGATCACAGACTAGATCCAAAATGATTTTCTCTCACTTGGTCGCCGAACATATACTCATGTTAGTTGTCAGCTAGTCGATGGCTATTGTGGCTATTGGTGATTGGTGTTTTCTAAGTTCAGCTTCAACAGAAGATGTGAAGCAGCGCACCAATCAGTCTTTGTCTTTGAGTTTAGCTTTGTCTGTCAGGGCCCCAAGCCTCAAGTTTCTCATTCTCTGATGGATCAGCTGTCAAACTTGTCACTTCCTGTTACTTTCTTTAATTTCTGTCAACTAGTGTGAACTGAATTTAGCTAAACTGAACTGATCTGATGTAAACTAAACTGACCTTTACTATTGGCTAAATACTTTTATTGCAATTCCTTCACTTAATTAACAATCCATTACCGTACAAAGCAATACCATTATCATATCCTTTTTTTATATGTATGTACATATCTACAGTATGTAGTCCACCGAGTGCTGATAATAATAAAAGAATAACAAAAGCAACCCTCATAGCGAAAGAAAAATAGAAATTAAAAAACAAACAAAAATAAATTAAAAAAAAGCAAGGAAATATATCTATATATACCCATACATCTGCGCCCCTATACACTTCTAATCATACAACTATACATATATATATACGTATACACAATATATGCATACACTCCCAAACCTTTACCTAAGAAACAGGAATTGATTTGTATATAAAAAAAACAGTTAACACACACAATAACTTAACTTAAAACACAATAACTTCGTTAACTATAACAATAACTTTAAGTTCATTCATTCATTTATCAGTTAGTCTACCAAAAACACGCAAGCAGGGACTTGCATGAATGAATAACTAAATATTTTTACATAATAATTGGTTTACATCTACAATTTAAATCATTAAATCACCATTCATAATTTGTATGTTTGTATGTTCGTGCGTATATTTACTCTTCTTAGGTGCGTTTAACAATGCATGCATGAGTTATGTTTTTTTTCCCCAACCTGACCCTGCTTCTGTTCTTCTTTACATTATTTTATCGATCTAAATTTGTCGTACTTTCCTGTTTTAGTTGTTGGCTGTATTGTATCCATTTAGCCCAGCGTCGTTCATACTCAAATTCTTCATTTCTGATTCTGTATGTTATTCTCTCCATTTCTGAAATTACATGCATTGTTTCTTTCCATCTCTGGACTGTTGGTATTAATGGTTTCAGCCAGTTTCTTGTTATCTGCTTCATGGCTGCAATTCTGAAAATGTTATATAGTGGTCCGTCTCTTGTTTTAGCTCATGTGGGGATTTTCCTAGGATTATGTGTGTTGGATTAATAGTTTCTTTCAGATTTAAAGTTATTTTTATTGCCGTTATAACCCGTTTCCAGTATGATTTTAACATAGGGCAGAAAAAATAAATATGTGATTGATTTGCCTTCTCTTCATTACAATTTATCCAGCAGTGTGATTTCCTAGTGCTATTAATTTTACTGAGAACATTTGGCGTAATGAAAAATCTACTTTCCATGCAAATTCTTTCCAATATTTTGAGTTTGTTGTTTTATGTATCCCACTACACACCTGACTCCAATCATCTTCACTCAGCCTCTCCCCTATTTCATCCATCCACTTTAGTTGGCATCCATTATTGATATTTGTATTACTTACAATAGTTTTATATATTTTTGACAGCGCTTTTTATTAGCTTTATTATATTTTTTAGTCAACACCGTTATTAAGGAGTGTTCTTTTCTGGTGGCTTGACTTTTTATATTTTTTAAAAGATATGACCTTACCTGCAAATATTTGTAAAAATTGCTCTGTTCAAGGTTGTACCTTGAGACTAGTGACTGAAATGAGTCTACTTTTTTTATTTTCAAGCATTTGTATATATGTTGTCAATCCTTTTGTTGCCCATATTTTCAATGTATTATCTGTCTTGCCAGGTACAAATTCTGGATCCCAAGCCAGTAATTTTTACATATACTTTGCCAACTTTGTAAAGTAAAATCTACCCATCTATTCAGTCCTATTATTTGTTTACTCTGCTATTTATTTATATACGGTAACGTTTTTATGGATATTGGTACGGATTCCTTTTCTATTAGTCTCCACGGCAGGTGACAGTGCGCACGGATCCGCTGCGCCATGCGTGGATGAAATAATGAAATAGTAAATAGGACTACAGCAACAGAAATATGTGCAGAATTAAGACAGTCAACACGGCCCAGTGACTACTGACATCTACTAACTATAAAGATACAATTTGCCTCTTCCCAGCATTAGCACAACACTTTGCGATGGTTAGCTTGTTACCTGTGACGATATATGCTAAATGTAACGTCTCTTTCACATTAGCAAGTGACTGACCTATCTAGGTGCGTTTTGAGATGCCTGATGAAGTTCGACGTTGTTGATCCGGCATCATTTATCTTGGTGCCACACACCATGCATGTAGCTGTTTGCTTACTGCCACTGTTTACAAAGTTATTGAAAAAAAAAAAAACTAATGACAAAAGGCACAACTCCAGGAGGACTTGGTGTTGCATTTTTTGATATGTGAGTGCGCGCACATAGGCATAGCGCATGCATTGCACATTATGGCAAAGGGCAGGGGACATGCAGCTCGTCATACGTTTCATCTTTTCAACGTATATGCGCCAATAAAAGAAAATAGAAATACATGAATACATTTAGATTTAAAAGCCAATAATTGCATGAAAACAGGTTGTTGACGAGTCTCGAAGCTCAAGTCCAAGTCAAGTCTGAAGTCTTTTGGGTCGAGTCGCAAGTCAAGTCTGAAGTCAGCTGTTTGTGCGACTTAAGTGCGACTCGAGTCCGAGTCTCAGACTCGAGTCCCCATCTCTGGTGTTTAATAATGACACTGGTCTGTATGATGCACATTCTGTTATATCCCTGTCTTCTTTGGGAATGACTGTGATTACTGATGCATTCGAAGTTGGAGCCCATTGTCCTGAATCTAATGCAAAGTTAAAAACTCTATGTAGAATTGGTGTCACAGCCTCACTATGTTCTTGGTAGAATTCATTTGTGAATCCATCTTCACCGGGGCTTTTAGTTTTTTTTTTTTTTTTTTATTTGTTTGGTTATTTCATCAATTGAGATAGTTTTAATTTCAGTTTAACTACTACTATTACTGGCTTTGATGTGGAGTTGTTGCAGTTGTGCAGTTTTGTAAAGACGTTTCCACCCTTCTTGCTCTTATTCATGAAACCAAGCAGATGAGACTGATTGAATTGCATACAGCACGACGGCCAGGCCGACACATCAAACTTACTTTGTTCGATTGTTTTTCATGTCTCACACCCGCATTTTAACAATTGATTTGGGGCTTTTCTATGAGAGAATCCTGCATTACATGTTTTATCTTGAACATTCCTCAGCAAATGCAAAGTCAGTAGAGTGATCCTGGATTCTGTCAATTAATATAGCTGTATGAAGCTTCCCCTGTTAACTAGGCTACACCTCATTTTTAATGTATTTGTTGGTTTTAGAGTTTGCTTTATTATTTGGATCTGTGTTAGTCTGTCTGGCATGTGTGCTGTTGGTGCTTTATTGATCTGTTTTGCTGCCAATCGATGATGGGTGGGGTGTTTTCCATGCTTATCAGACTGTAATCAGTCAACTGAAGGAAAACTATCACTTTTTGTTATGCGTGATGTTCTGAAGGTTACTTCACGCATTAAATCCATCATACATTCAATAGATACTGGACACATTTTTTTTGTCTTTCTCCCTTTTTTTCCCCTCTCCATGTCCCGGAGAGATGATGCATTTTCTTGTAGAAATAGCCACAGTACTGTTCCCTTGAATCGTTAGGAGGCTCAAGTCATCGTTCATCCTGTGACTCTGAGCCATCATCCTGTTACGTCTCCTCTCTTTATCGTCTCCTTGTGCTCGTCCGTGGTGTAGTGAAGCAGCAGATGCTGCAGTGTTGTCTAGTTTGATCCTTTTTCATCATTTGTAGACAAAGAAACAGACTAGGAGTCGTTTCCAGACAGACAGCAGCCAAAATAAAATGCTATGCCATGTCTCTCTTGGATGGAAGCATGCAAGTCCTTGTGCTTGTCTGTGTGTATGCGTGTGCACCCACGCATGTTGATGAGCTGGAGGTAGAGAATATAACTTTTTTACAGCCTCTCAATCCCAAAGAGCCAACAGAAAGGTACACACAGGCAAAGACATAAGAGACGGCCGTTCGGCAGTCATGCAGCCGGTGGTTGAAGAAGGCCAGAAAAATATTAAGTCCGTTACAAAGGTGCTTCAGTTTAAAATGGATGGCAGAAAAGAGGTGTGTTTTGTAGACCAAACAGCAAAAAAAAACTCTATGATTTATGGATTTAAATTGCATCTGTTAGGATCCTCCAAATCCAACGTCCTTTGTGTTCCCCTGTCATGATGATGGCCATGTCAGCTTTTTGATTTGTGCTCTTCTACTCACAACAAGTTGTAGAAATGTCTAGGTTTAAATGATCTCGTAATACTAACAGGAACAAGGACACGCTGTCATTGGTGTTGGTGTTAGGACCTGCAGCTGCAGACTCATCAGTGTCGCCACGACTAGTCAATTATGTTTTGTGGCAACTTCGCCATTGTACAAACATTGTACAAACATTGTACTCATGTCTGTCTTCTAAAATGTTATAGGAAGAGAGAGAAAGAGTGCATGCGGGGTGCAGAAAGTGATTGATATTCTATTGGGGCATCTGCCAGTCACAGCATTTATACTGAATTTAGTATATCAGCAGGGCTGAAAGGTTAGCGCCCTCGTAGACTCACCTCCACATTCCCAACACTGACCCGTGACATCACTTCCTGCTGACACAGCACATCTGTCAGAGATGAGCCTCAGTGTCCTTCAACCTCAATCCTCACCCAGTCATGTAGCTGCTGTGTAAAAGGACGCACGCACGTACATACGCGCGCACACACACACACACACACACACACAGCCTTCATCCCCTTTTGACCTCATGTTTTGTTCTCTGTTTTCGGCAAGCCTTCAAATTAGTCTGAATGTGTTATATCAGAGTGTGTCAGAGTGAAGGCCTGTGGCAGAACAGAGAAGAGACTGAGAATATGGGCTGCCAGTAGTACTGGACTCTCATTAACCTCCCTACCTCCTCTCTCTTCACCAAGTCTCCTTCATCAGCTCATTCAGGCCTGAAGTGACACATGAGCCTCTAGAGTGTCAGTAGCGATAAAGATGCCGCCACTTCAACGTTTTAATTGGAACTTCTGCTGTTGATGTGTGAACAGCTGTAGGACGGAGAAGGGCAGATCTATCATCCCTGCCCTCCACAGACCTGGAGGTCAAATGGCAGCAGTTACTGTGGCAGGAAAACCCTCAAAGCTCCTGTTTATTTATGATTTTATTGCTCCACACCTCTCTCTGTGCCTCACATCTGCATATTCACATCTGGTTGGGAAAATGACAGAGGAAGAGAGAGATAGCATCTGGAGGAGTATGGGGGAGGGCTAGGCTGGCCGAGTGAAATGACCAGCAAGGACGTATTTATAGACTCAATGCCGGGTTCACAGACTCACACTAGTCGATACAGATGCAAGCACGCACGCACGCACCTACGCACGCACGCACCTACGCACGCACACACACACACACACACACACACACACACACACACACACACACACACACACACACACACATGCACACATACACACTACTGTGAAGCCTCTCTCTCCCTGCAGACACAAATCCATTATTCATTTCAAAATGACTCATTTTTCGCCCTGTGGCTTCTGACAGTAGTGTGGCGCCTGACCAAGGGGGGTGCTTTTTCTAATTAATGCAGATTGTGCAAGAAAACTAAAATAACATATTTACTCTGATGCCTGATATTACAGGAGTGCAGGCTTGAAACAGCTGGTGGCCAAATCTAGTCTTTGACCTATCCTAACCCTGCACACTCAGGATTGTGTCTTGTTTAAGTGAACACATCAGCTAAGCTGTCCTTGCTCTTTTACAACTTATCCTTTCTATTTGTGTAGTGGTGTTTATTCATGTTCTATCACATTCTACAATGTGTAAATCCAAGTACACAAGTATACATAATGTTGTCAGGCAGGCAAGCTTTAGATCCGACCGGCATCTTAGGCCAGTGGCTGTAATTCACCTGAAGCTGTGTACGCCTTTTCTTTTTCTGATGCCAATCCAGCCTTGTCACTCATGAGTAGAGACCTGATAGGTTCAAAGCTAACAAGGCCCATATAAGCAAAAGTCAAGCACAGGAAAGAGAACAAGGATTTTCCTCAAGCTGTCCTCCTGAGATGTGATCTGATTTTAATGAGCCTGCCGAATGTCAATGAAAGCGCTGCACATGAGTTTACCTGTTACACTACATAAACTATGTATTGTACTGACAGATTGGACCAGAGATCATTATACATACACATACATACACACACACACACACACACGCACACACACATGCATGCACACACACACACACACGCACACACTCACAGGCATCATTACTATACGCAGCCCAAGATCGAGGTGGGGCCACATTTTCTAATTCAGATATCTGATAAGTGCTGCTTTGCATGCTATTAGATGGCAATCTAAATAACATTTACATGTCATTTATGTCTATTACCTTCTTTTTGAAGAGTGGTGTCAGCACTCTGTGCTCATATTTATTCCACTAGCCAGCATGGTTCCTTTCCTAAATTTGCAAATTAATGCAAATATGGGTTTCCTCCCCAGACAGTTTTTGAAAGGCAGTGGTTGTAGGAAATGTCCATGAGATTTGGAGACACAATATTTGATCATTCATGGTTATGATGTCTTAGTTGATTTGGGTCTGTGGTCAAGGAAACATCACTGGGCTAAATGTTTGTTCTCTGGTCTGGTGTCATGATATCTGTGGTATCTTTCACTTCTGCTTGAATGACCTGAACATGATATTGGTTTTGCTTTTTGTCGACGAAGATAATGTTGACAACACAGAGCCTCGTAAGCCGGTGGCAGAATTGTTAAGCTTACTCTTTTCATCTGTGACTTGTCATGTTGTCTAGCATGTTTTTCTATATAACTTTATTTAGGGACCCAGCCTTGGAATGTATTGTCAATTAGTCAATGAACTATCGTCAATTAGTCGATTAGACAAAGTCATTATCAAATCACAGCATGAATATGTGATCTAATTATAGTGCCGCCATGTTTCTGTAGCATGTGCAGTATGTGGCTCAGTAATTAAATGAAAGCAATAAAATACTTTTGTAAAAGGTAAACTAATGTTTATCTCTGCACTTTCACAACTAGTTTATTGTGTGAGCTGTAAAATATTCTTCCATAATACCAAAAGTTAATGTTGTAGAGTTCTGGTGTGTGTGTGTGTGTGTGTGTGTGTGTGTGTGTGTGTGTGTGTGTGTGTGTGTGTGTGTGTGTGCACCCATATGTGTTGTGTGTGACCTCCATCAGTGTCTGGAGGGTTTTAGCCATTGCTGTCACTCAATGTGAGAGAAGCCCTAATTAAAGAAGTTCCAGTTGTACATCGTCTTACAATGGAAGGGAGAGATTGCCTTTCAACTTAGTGCCCAATACAAAAACGTCCTCCTTGTCTGGTTGAATAAGAGAGTCTGATACAAAAATCCATGAACGCCTAAACCAGATAATGTTGACAACACAGAGTCTTGTAAGCAAGTGACAGAATTGTTAAGCATACTCTTTCTGTCTGTGACTTCTCATGTTGTCTGCTCATTGCAGCAAGATACAACTTTATTTAGGGGCTCAGCCTTGGAAAATGCCGTCAATTAGTGCAAGCAAGAATAATAATGAAACCGTTTAATTACATTAACATAATGCCTTTGAACGATCATTACCAAAAATGGTCGTAATAATAAAGCAATTACTATTTTGAGACAGCAATTAGCCCAGCACCTTTCTTTGATGCTGTAATTACCACAGGCAAGAGGAACAAGGATGGATGCTCATGTGTTACAAGTCTGTGAAGGAGCTGGAAGCAGTGGAGAAGATGAAGATGGGCAAGATAGGCTGTCAAAGACTAGGCGTTTCACTCTGAGGATGCTATTCCTCTCTGACACATCCACAATAACCCTCAACAGGAGCAATAGCCTCCCTATGTCCACACACAAATTTCAATGTTGTTTTGCACACATCTCTCCATTAAGAGAGCTTTTTTTTGTAATGGAGGAGATGTTGAAATAGAGGGAGTGAGATGGAAGAAGCGAGGCAGGCATGGATGGAGGAAGGGAGGGAAGAATGAGAAAGAGAGATTGGTTTTCATGCCTGGTAGTCAGCGAGCCTGTAAATCTCCCAGGAGCGTAGTGGAAGACAGCAGAAGGTTGATAGTCATCCATCACTCTTGACAACCCCACTGCTCTGGAAGGGCCTGACAGCACAGCCCTGCCTGAGAGAGAGGGAGAGAGAGAGAGAGAGAGAGAGAGAGAGGGGAAAAAACACAAGAAGAAAGATAAATAGAAAGAGATGCTTCCTGCAGAATGAGCAAATTAACTCTTCCATGTTTAAAGCAGAAGGCGAGGGGAAAAAATAAGGTGAGAAGACAAATGTGTAGAGGGGAAAGGGAAGGAGGGAAGAGGAGAAGTGCAGCAGTTGGCTGTTGGAGCCGCTCTGTTCATCCCTCACTGAGTGCCTGTGGCAGCAGCAGTGCTGCTGCTGAGGGAGTGGAAGTGGACTGGCTGGAACTAGCTCTGTCCACGTCGCAGCATAGTACCTAGATCCTGTGCTTGTAATCTAAACATGTCTTCTTTCTTTCAACCATAGATGTTAGAAAGAGTGTACTATATTCTTCTTTTTGTGCTTTATCTGTTTGTACACCGATTCACAATACTGTGAATTACCGTGAAAATTGCCAGTTGTCCTGGTATGATATAGTGGAGTTTCAGATCTGTGTCATGTTTATATGAACATTGAAAAAATGTTTATACAAGCCTGCCTCTTAGAAATTAGTTCCATATACTACTAATTAGCAACAACAAATCTATTTGAAAGAAATATAATGCTGCCTAGATTGCATTTTCAATTAACACAGACAGGCATACATGTATTGGAGAAACATATTTGCTAAAGATTCACTGGCAATGCATTGCATTTGTTTTTCTTGCAAAATCTGCTCTTGCAGTACAGTATCGACTCATAGAAGGTAAAGCACAATTTAACTTTGTTACGGTTATTTTTAAGCAATCACAGCACTTGGTTACAGTTAGGCAAACATTGTGATCTTGTTTCCCTTACCTTTACCAAAGTGCTATTGCCTAAGCCTAACCACACATGGAATAATGCCAACTCCTGTCTGTCTATAAAGTCCTGCACACTATTCACCCTTGAAAAAACATTAGCCATTAACATAATCCCAGGCTGAAATTAAACAAAGTATAACAATGTATTTCTAGAACATAATATTGGTCTGTAACAAATGAAAGCAGGCCTAGTTCAGTATTTTTTTCCCAAAAGGATCGGTTTCAAGGCTGATCCAGGCATAGTTTAATGAATCAGTATTAAAAGATAATCAAATTCCAACCCTTCCTTTACTGCACACCACTGTGTTTTGTCCAATTTGTCTAGTGTTGTAAAGCTCCCCACCTTTACCACAGCTGTGCTCTCACGTGCAAGCAGAGTGTACGAATGTGAAAAATGATTTGGGACTCTTTAGTCCTGACGTCCAAGTTGTCAAAATACACAAAGTCGCTAAACTCTGATGCTAGCAAATGAGTTATCTATCCTCCTTCTTTCCTATTAGCAAAGTTAAGTGTACACAGCATTCAGGTAGCAGCTTTTCATTTTCATTCTCAGTCAGTGCTGACTCTGACTGTCGATTTCACAAATAATAAACCGTTGGCAGGTCAAAGCAGCTGTTGCTTATTAATGTTAAGGCCAAAATGAATTCCATTCTCTGGAGTAATGTTCTTCCACTTTTATTTATATCATATCGGTAATTTAAACGTAATAATTGAATCTGTACCTTCTTTGGATCAATTAGCTGACCCTGAAAAATAAGGTGTATCAGATTTAGTAGACCACAGCCATTATTTCTATGTGTCAGAACATTTAGGTAAATATAAGTATTGGATCAGACTCAGTATCGGCAGATTCCCAATACTAAAAACCAAAATAACTTAATCGGGACATCTCTGCCATTCCTTTTAATTATAGATTTCTAAGTGACACAATAAAAGAGTGAACATACTGTGTTATTTTCGGATAAATGGGATGTTCCATACTTATGTGTTCATGGCTGTGAAGGCAAGTGTGGGCAGGGTTGTAATACAAGGAATGCATGTTTAAAAAACATAGGGAGTTATTGCCAAGGAGCTTTCCAAACACCCTGTCAATTAATATACTAGACCTACTAGAGCCCCTATATATCTGACAATTTGTAGCGATCTGACCATGACATTCTAAACATATCGACTCAAAAAAAGGACACACTGCAGACAAAAACACACACAAGGATGCTTATTATCAAATCACAACATTAATGCATGATCTTATTATAGTGCCACCATTATTTCTGTAGCATGTGGCTTGGTAATTAAATGAAGGCAATACAAGATTTCTGTAGAGGTAAACTAATGTTTATCTCTGCACTTTTACAGCTAGTTTATTGTGTGAGCTGTTAAATATTCTTCCATAATACAAAAGGTTAATGTTTAACAATTTTGGTGTGTGTTTGTGTGCTTGTATGTGTCTGTGCATCTGTGGTTGTGTGTGACCTCCATCAGTGTCTGGATGGTTTTGGCCATTGCTGTCACTCAATGTGAGAGAAGCCCTAATTAAAGAAGTTCCAGTTGTACATCGCCTTACAATGGAAGGGAGAGATTGCCTTTCAACTCAGTGCCCAATACAGAAACTTCCTCCTCGTCTGGTTGAATAAAAGAGTCTGATACAAAAAGCCATGAATGCCTAAACCAAACAAAAGCTCTTTAAAAGACTGTCACCGTGCTATCTGATATCTCTTGGAACAGCACTGCTTTGAATAAATCTTTTTCAGTGAAAAAGGGAGAAGGAAATTAAAAGCTGACATTTTAAAAGGCTGCTGCTGGGACTTGTGGCCCCCAGGATCAATAGCTAGGTATCTCACAACTTCCCCCCGCATATTAGCTCACTTTTCCACAGGGCATCTCAGACTAAGTACAAACAAACCAAATCTACTGTAGGAATATTACTGTGTTGTTTTGTCAGTTTACCTTCAGGTGTGTGTGACTTGGAGCAGAGTGGGGTCAGTGTCTATCTCTGTGTTTGTGTACCTGTAATGTGTTTAAAGGGTCCCATTCTCCTCTTCCTTGTTATCAGCACCTTAAGTTGACATTGGTCATTGGGGACCTAAACATGTCAGCAACATCATCACACTGAAGAGAAAAAAGAAGGTGGGGAAGTGACAATGTTGGCATTTAGTTGTACTGGTTGACATTGTCAGTATGCGACTTTGTGAATGGTCAGGTTATGTATAGCAGACTTAGCTCAAAATCATGCGTGTACTCCTGTCTCCCTGACACACACACACACACACACACACACACACACACACACACACACACACACACGTGTGTCCCACCCTACACACATGAGACTGCGACCTCCATCCTGTCCCATAGGGCCTCAGGTTGTCCCTTCCCCTGTCATACTGTTCAGGTGTCCCCACCTATTGCTGGCCTGTGACCTTCCCCACTGTTACCAAGCTTTACAGGAGCTTAGCCACAGCTGAGCTGCCCTGCTTGAGCAGGCCTTCACCATTATGCCCCCCTGGGGAGTCCCCCCAAACCCTCTGAAAGGCTTCCTGCATTTTCAGTGAGTGCTAAAATAAATAACCGGTAGCATTTTATGTAAATTTGATTTCAACCCATATTATTTGTCCAGCTCATATGCAGCACAGCATTAACAGTGCACCCCTGTTGCTATAGTAGTCATTAAGCTAAACTACAGTTTATTACAACTTTGGGTTCTGTTTTCGTACCTCCAGCCAGTGTTAGAAATTAAGGGAGGCAAAGGTAAAAAATGCACTGATAATAGAATAATAGTACTACAGAATGTTTTTTTTATTTTCTCATGTTTGCATAAGGTGGTGATTAGTGTATGCATTTTAATCTGGGATCATTTTACTTTAAAAACAGCAACTTTATGCACTAACTACTGGTTTTAAAAGGGCCCCCAAACCTTTGCAAATGTCTTGATTTTTTACACAGTGGGGGAAAAGTTGCCAACAAGATGGCAATTTTTCCTGATTATCAAAATGTTGGAGGTAATTTTTTGGTAATATTTGGAGGTAACACTAAAAGTAAGCATACCCATAATGTAAACCGTGAGTGGCACAACAACGGCAAGTATGATGAGGCTGTGATGGATATTTACACTAGACAGTTTGGTTGTAACTTACCGCTTGCCTCCGTTTTGTCTTCCAAATAATTAGTTTGTTTACAACCTTTCTGCCATGTTTGTTACCTCGTTGGGTCTATTTAAAGTGATGTCACCATGGTCGGAGATTTCAGCAGTTAGGTGAGAACAATTATTTCTATTTTTTATTAAACATTTATTTAACCAGTTAAGCCCCATAATATTATCATAACCAATGACAACTAGTGTCTAGCTAAGGCTATTCCACTAGCTTAGATACCACAAAGGCATTAACTAAGTGACAGCTGCCTATGAGGATCGGAATCTACCAGTGACATTGCAGTTTCAAATGGCACCTGCCAGGAAGTGATATCTGTAAGTGGAACACAATGTCATGCTGTTCATGTAACTTGCAGAATGTTATGCCAGTACAGTTGAACAGCTGTGACATATACCAACACTGGCACAATTTACCACTGCAACATTTAAACATGTTGCTGCAATCAGGAAGGCTTAAACCACATTCTTGATATACTTTTAGTATGCCGTATATATTGCTTTTATTCCTTCTCCTCTCAAAAACATTTTTTTCTTACTCTTTAAAAAATGTATATCATTAATCATATTGATTGTTAAAAAATTATTTGTAGAATACTTGATCATGGATGTAGCTGCAGCCCTAGTCCAGGTGTTTATTATAACCCATACAGATCACTACATTAGTTCAACATGTGTTTGCAAACATGTCCTATTACTTAGACATTGCCCAGCTGAGGAGCAACACTACATACTTAGTCATCACTTCACCACTATAAGATTTGTACATCATTTCACATTAACCAATGGGCTGTACATTGCAAATCCTCTCACAGTTCAACATATAATGCCCATTGCATACAATATGAGAATCGGTATTGTTTGACAGTTTAATTTGATTATGACCTTCTTTTTTTTAAAGTGCAACAATTGTTCTGATGACCTGAAAGTTGATGCAAAATACATTATCTTGTGTGATACACTTGTTGCCATTTTATATGATATGAGATCTTAAGCAGAGAATTAGGAGACTAGCATTTTATTTTTTGTTTTACACATTAAAACTCTGTTGTGAAAACTGAGTCAAAGCCATCATAAATCACTGTAATGTGTGTCAAGTTCATGCTTTGTTTAACCATTCTGCCTTTATTAATTGTGTCTGTTTCATTCCCCATTATAGTAATTATGGGTACTGTACAGTATTTGTGTGTGTATGTGTGTGCGTGCACATGTGTTGGACTGTGTGTGTGTGTGTGTGTGTGTGTGTGTGTGTGTGTGTGTATTGTCCTCCTGGCGGTGTCAGGTAGTCCCCAGTATTGTGGGTAGTTGGCACACTGTGCGTCAGTGATCAGACTGATCAAAGACAACAAGAGAGGAACAGGCAGAGCTGCCAGCAGCTATCAGCCTGCCTGTCTCTGATGCCTGTCTCAGGGCTCACAGATCTGCTCTGCTTGCTTGTGTTATGCTGCACAGAACTCACACTGTGGCCAAGGTGATTCAGTGAACCACAGTTTGGTGATGAGAACAGGAAACCTCACCTGACACGTGATAGGACGATTTGTCTCAACTACATTGTTGTTTAGACCACTGGGCAGTGCAGTGTTGTGGGAATAATAATGTTTCCATGATGAACTGATTTTAAAGTTTAAAAAAAATCAAATTTTTGCTCTTACTTGAGTCTGGGGTTTCAGTTTCTGTTGCTTGCACAGAGAGCCATCAGCACAATGGAGTCTTGCCAAACGATGATAGGACAATCTCTCTAAGCTGTAGGCCACCTACAGTAACAACATATACATGCTGTTTCCATTATGATCTGCACTTACATCTTGATATTTATATCAATTGTGTGTAATAATGTAATTCTATAACAGGTAATTTCAGTTTTGGTTTCTATACAGTACCAGTACTTTAACAACACATGTTATAATAACAGCATTTCAGCATGAGTTGTTAACAATTCAGAAGTCACATACCTGTTAATCATGTTAACAGTAAAACAGTATAGAATAGTTTCCATTTTGAAGAAACACCTATTCCTGAATGTATAATAAATTCAAACTCTTCAAAGTTCCACTTGAATATATGTCAATAACTATAGTTAACAAACCTACAAGTGTTTAATTAGTGTAGTTTCAGAACTTAATGTTCCCAGTAACAGCTTTCACATTCTGGAGACATCATTATTATTTTTCGGATTATTCATACTAAAGTCTGCTCAACCATCACTATCAAAAGGACAAAGTGCTCATTCTCTCTGCAGAGGTCTTTGACTACACATTTAGAATGGCTTCTTTAATAATTTATCCAGGCTTCTTCCAGGAAGCGATGCTATCTGGCCACAGGCTGGATCGATGGAGATCAAAAGACAGTGTTTGGTCCTAAACACAATCCTATCTTTAAGGCAGCACCGGCAAGGCTATTTTTGTGCCAAACACTGTGGCTGGCTGGCTAATCTGTTTAAAGGTTAGAAAAGAGGTTGGGGTAAGAAATTAGACTGTCAACTAAAACATGCACAGCTCGCACTCACAGCACACATCTATGTGACTCTGTGTTTGTATGTGTTACTTTAGAAAAGGACTACTTTTAAGTCGTATTAGTAGTTTTTGGAATTGTTTGGGAACGTTTTCCTTGAGTCATTGGTTTTGATGAACTACCTCATTAAGTCCCACGTTAAAGTTATTTGCTGCTGCGAGAGAGTGAAAATCTTACTTATTGCACCATTAAAGTTCATTTGAGTTTTGCATGTTGCAACTCTGTCAGCGAAAGAAGTTTGAACTGTTTTCAAATCATTTTCAGAAATGTAATAGTTTGGATGCAATATTAAAGGACGCCTATTGTCATCCGTGTAGTGTGTGTGTGTGTGTGTTGTGACACCGCAGAGACACCTGTTCCAGTCTGTAATTCAGCAGTGATGGGGACGGCGGAGGGCTTTGACACGCTCCGTCGACATGACAGCTCAGACAGCATGGATGTTAATCTCTTCTAACTGCTCACAGCCTAATTAAATCTTCCAGGGCAGCACACATGTGCAGACACATGCACACAAACACACATGCACACACAAGTGTTCTAAATTGGTCCTGGTTGTGCGTAAGTTCTAACGATCTAGAGAATTTGCCCCACAGCAGTTTGTTTGATTCTAATTGTGTGTGTTTTCGCACGTGCGTGTGTGTGTGTGTGTGTGTGTGTGTGTGTGTGTGTGTGTGAGTGAGAGAGAGAGAGAGAGAATAAGAATCAAGTTTGTTGGTCAAGTAGGCTCGCAACCAAAAATAGTTTAAGTTATGTTTTCCGTAGTTCATTCATTATAATTTGACATATTATTCTCACTAAGAACAGACTATGTTGTAACCACATTTAAAGTTGTATTTTGGAGTGCATTTAATCTGGATAAAAAAAAAAAAGTGTGAATCAAAATCAAAGAGGCAAAACTTAACATACATGAAAGGGTTTGGGTGATGTTGAAGCTCCTGTCAACCAAAGCCACAAAAATGGATGTTTGTGGCTTTGCATTTGTGATAAGAGGTGGTCTTAGCAGATGGAAACGCAAGTACAATTTCATGCAAAAACGAATATCAAAATTGCACTGGTCCTCTTGAAACTGTGTAATCACAACTTCAGCCGCATAAGCACTATACAACCATATGAACACTCGCATACACATTTCTGAATGTTTACTTTGTCAGTACTTCAGTGACTTTTGGGGACATATTATGAAAATCAGTGTTTCACAGCCCAAATCTATGCATACTGTAAGGCCATGATTCTTCAAGCGAACCCAACTGCAGAATTGTTGTTTGAGTGGCAGATGAAGCAGAGGATGTTTTACCAATCAACAATTCTAATAACTTCTGTATAGAAAGCTGAGAAGAAGCTCCTGCTGGAAAAAGAGACACTGAATGAACCTGTTACCACACTAGATAACAGATGCTACTCTAAAGGAATAATACAACAGTCTTGTATCTTGAAAGTGGTTCATACATCTTCCCATGCAGGTCTGGTGCTTTTTAGTAAATTGTCCAGGGTTTTCCTACCTCTCATCTGTCTATCTATCTCAAAGTTCCTCTTGTCTTTTAGGTTAAAGACTGGCTTTGTGATCTGATGTTGAGTCACAGGACGAACAGATTTTCTTTTAATCTGTTTGGCTTCAATAAAATTAGAAAAGCACAGAGGGAGACTGAGACTTCTACATGCCGCGTGCCTGCCCCCGACCTACCAGCCCACTTGTCTGTGTCCTCCATATCTGTCCGCTAAGCCAGTAGAGCCCAGTTTATTTTCTATACCTCTCAGTAACTTAGTAACGTAATTATCTTCTGTCTCTTTGTGTTTGTCCCTGCTGTATGTCTCTACAAGCTGCAGCACCTTTTTCCTCTGCTTTATTGTCTCCCACCCTTGTACTGTGTATCATTCTGCCTGCAATTCAGCCTTCTTTTTCTTCGCTGGGCCGGTGTCTCTGTCATCTGTCCAGCCTCAGCTCCCTCTGAGTTAAACAGGCCGAACAAATAGATTACAAACAGTGGGTAGAGTGAAGCTAAGGAGGAAGACAATCTGAATTTGTTGTGGATAAAGAATGAAGGAGGAGGCTTTGCAGTCAAAGAAAACCAGTGGAGTCAGAGTAAGGCTGTATTTGCCTGAGGGGAAAAGGCTGAAAAGTAGCTCTCGCAACAGATGTGCGGGGCAGTAAAGTGTAATTGAAATGCCAGCAGCAATGGTCTTATCTCCCTGCTACAGGAGCCTGCTGCCAGTCTCAACATCAGTTAGATGTCATTTTACCTAAGTCTGAATCAGCTTGCCACAATCCGCAATCCCCATTCCTCTGATGCTAGGCAGGAGAAAAAGGGAGAAATGGATGAGGGGGAGGGGAAGGAGAAAGAAAAGGAGGGAGAGGTGGGTGGGGAGTCTGTAATAGGATTTCAGTAGCACCCAGTTAACTTCCACCACCTGGACTTAGTTGGTAATTTGATATGCCCCATCAATAGGATTCATTTACCTCACCGCAGTATTACCATTGCCATTCATTTGACTTTTTAAAAAGTGTATTTATCCATTTCTCTCTCCACATTTCCCTACTCCTCCTGATCCTAATCATGCATGCTGGAGGTGGGAGTGAGGGAGGGCTGTTCCACAATATTTGAGCTCAAGAAAGTCCTTGGTCCAGAGGAGGTGGAAAGCCAGACACCATGGCAGTCCTCTGCGCTGCAGGCAAAGCTTAATGTTTTGGGCCAGGCAGCATCCCTCTGGGGAGAACTGTAATGTCCTCCCAGATTAGAGGCTGGCACTCCTCGGAGCTGCTGCTTTTTATCGGGAATTTTGTAACTGCAACATGGGATCATCTGCAGGACATTAAAGCCACCTTATCTCCTCAATGTAATGTTAATGTGTGGTGATTTTGTGTTTTGTCAGTGTAATCCATGGTGGTAGTGGCAACTTTTACCTCTCTCTAAGCTTCTTCTGCAGTTTGTTGGTTTATATTTTAAAGCCACTCATATGTCACACAGGAATGAAATTATCATAAAGAATGAGTCAATTTACGGCTTTCTAATCATGTGTACGCTGCATAAGCCTTTCTGTGTTTTGCCACTGTCGGTTTCAGTCTCAGGTTATGCTTTTTTATTGCTTCAAAAGTTTTTTTTCACATTTTACTGGATTCTAACTAATATGACCAAATATTAAAGGTGCCCTGTTTTCAAAGTAACATTCAATGTTACTCACATTTAGGCATTCTGTGTAGCCTTGAGGCCTGACAAACTTATTTCATGCATTTTCTTCCTCATTAAGTATTAGCCAAGCAGAATTGTTGGAAATTTTAAAACGTTTACATACGTTTGCTAGCTCACAGCCTTCTTTCTCCATTGGCTTTGTTGACGCATTTCTGCATTTCTTTACACCTTACAAACAAAAATGCTCATATAAATGTTGCTCCAAAGTACTACTAGTGTAAAAAAACTCCACTGGGTTTTCATTTTTTGGCGGTTTTAATGGTGTGGCTTCTATGTTTTTCACTGTCTTTCAGAGAGTCATTTTCAATGTGGTCAACTTCTCCAAGACCAAGAGCCTGTACAGAGATGGCATGTCTCCCGTAGTCAAGTCTACCAGCAGGCCAAAATGGTAAGTGTGCAATAACAACATTAGCACCAATTCCAGAGGAATGCTTTGCACTTTAATGCAATTTCATTTTTAAAATAAAACAGACTATTTAAAGTCTTTCTACAACTTTTCTTCTCTGCCCAAAAGTACACACACACACACACACACACACACACACACACACACACACACACACACACACACACACACACACACACACACACACACCCTAAAGACTGATACTTTAGATTTCCAGAGTGGATGCGTCTGAGCGCATTAGCATGTGATCCATTGGTTGCCAGTATGACGGCTGTCTGATGTAATAATGCTTGACTGATGGATGCAGAGATGTGTGTGTGTGTGTGTGTGTGTGTGTGTGTGTGTGTGTGTGTGTGTGTGTGAATAAATAGGTGTGGCAGGAGGGAACAGGGCTGGTGCAGTGAGGTTGGGCGCAGCGTCTGCCAAGCAGACTGGTAAATCCAGTGGGGCGAGGAATGGGAACAGGGTAGCATGATGAAGTGTTGCCGTCCAAGAGGAGCCCTGACATCTGTCATCAGTTGATGGAGGGCATCCACAGAAAAGCCAGGCATCTGCCACCCTGAGCCGTCTGCTAGCCTAGCGCTCGCACCGACCATACCGTAGCATGCCGGTCACAGGCTAATGGGAATAGACAATGGGCACGACACCGTAGACAGGAAAGATGAACTGCTGTCGCCGATACAGCACAGTACAACATGATGTAGCTCAGCTCGTCTGCCTCGCCCTCTCCGTTTTGACTCCACGTGGTGTAGTTGCAACTTTGCAATTAGAATTTATCTTGTGCTTGTGGAGAAATGGCATTTTCATGGTGCCAGCCACTACTATTGTTCCATCCTGCCAACCATATTTTGGTTGGCAAGTGCTCGCTTTAAAATTGGTGTAATTACACTCAGTTAAGTTACTGTGTAGAAAGTCTCGCATTGCCAGACCTATCTCCACAGTGCTGTGGAGTAAGCTCTGACTACACCACAGATACATTCTAGGATTGGATTTCTTTAAACCAATCACAATCGTCTTGGGCGGCGCTAAGCTCTGGACACAGAAATGGTGGCTTTGCAAAATAGTCTCGGGAAGGAACTTGTTTTGGAACATTTGAACCCCGCAAAAGAAAACGCCACATAACATATTAAATAAAGTTAACTATTCACACAATACAGTTACATAAGCTATTTAAATTAACTGGATACATGGTTAAACCTTATTTGCTCTTACCAGTTTATCGCCATGTGTACTTCAACCACAGCAATCCAGCCAATTGGTCCAAAAACATCAGTTAGATAGTAAATGCCGTAAATATATTCTTTGTAAGTCTTTACAAGCATTTAGCGAAAGAACCAAGCAGGTCTGCCTTATTGCATGATCCAAATTTTCTTCAAAAGTTGCTATTTTCAGTGTGTGGCTTGCTAGCTCGACGTTTGTTGTCGTTTTCCCAATCAAAGGGATTTTAAGATCGGCAACACACACAGAGAGGAAGAGTGGAAGGTGAGGTACAAAGCCTGGCAGATGTCAGGCTTTATCCTGGAAATGTACTTCCATTGATCCAGATTAGTGTGTAGTCTATGCTATAAAACATAGTTATATTCCTGTTTCTTGTGCCAGGTAATTATTGTTCCACTTTCTGAATTGACTTGACTACTCATTTGACATAATCTTGAATGTCTGAGGTGTTAATCTGAGCAGCAGCTTTGTTGGGTCATTTAGGTCCCAAAGCTTTTCTTAATACGCTAATAATGCAACCCTGGCCATGTTTATGTTTCAATAAGCTCTCATAAATAGGTATTTAAGTGACAGGCACAGCAGGAGGTAATGTTGCTGAGGCCCAACTCCAATTACCTCCCCAGGCTAATACTGTTTTAACCGCTACTCTCAGCACTCTGCCATCTAAAAGGCATCATGTGTCATGCACTTCTAGAGCCATTTTCAACTGTCTGGGTCTTCGAAGACCACAGCTGACATTGTTTGTGTCCCCACAAAGTGGTCAAGATGCTTTTAACACAACCTCCTCTATTTGACTTTCCATGAGCACAACACAGCACAGACAGCTCTTAAAGTAGCAATCTTCTTTTTGACAGTTACAGATATGGAATAAATAAAAAGGCAGAGCGTGGAGAGCTTCGCCTGTCTGATCCAAACTCACACAGGACAGGATAAAGAAGCTATTGAGAGAGGGAGAGATAGAAAACGGGAGAGTTGCAGAGAAACAGACAGAGAGAGGGTGGAGGAAGAAAAAACACAAAGTACAAGAAAGAGAGATTACTGAGACAGGTAGACAGGGAGGAGAGAATGAGAGGGGGTGAGCGGGAAAAGATTGCTCCCCCACCACCCACCAGACCACGTCTGTATTTATCAAAAGAATTGTCAGTATTAGCCCAGGAGTTGAAGCCTTTATCTCCCCATGCAGGTGCCTTATGTCCTGGGGCCCCAGCATCGTTTGGTGCTGGAGGCTGCAGGGTTTGGCTGGCTTCGGCTTAGCTGGGTGTCTCAGTGAGAGACAACTGGCAGATTACAGTCCTGCAGGACGTTCACTGCTACAGGTGGAAGGATCTATCCTCTATTCCTTCCTCCATCCCTTTTTCTTTCCATCCCTCAGTCTATTACTTTCAGCCAGGAGACATCAGAGCTGACAGAGGCACAGCTTTACTGTATCATCTGGCATTTAAACACAGTTACAGGTTACATGTTTGATAAATAATGAATGATGGATAAACTAATTAAAAAGGACTACATGGCTTTTGAAATGTGTGACAGATTAAAAAAAGTTTATCAAACACCAGCAGAATGAATGTTATCCTGTGCCATGCACTGGACAGTATGTGGAGCTACATATTGTATTGTTTTTTTATGTGTGTATTGTGAACGTCATAAAAGGAAAGCATAATAACAATATATATGTTTCTGGACTTTAACAGCCTCATATAGCTATATCTGTGTAGTTGAGAAGCTGCTCAATAAAAGAAAACCTGTTTCATCTTGCAAACGTTAGTTGCATGAGTCATTACTCACCGTGAATTACAAAAAATATTAAATGTTTGAAATTAAATTGGCCCTCAAGATTGGTTTTTGCCTTATAAAGTTCAAAGTGAAAAAATTCCAAGAAATTGAGAAAAGGACTGAGACTGTTTTTGAGACAGAGAAAAAAAAGTAAAGCATATTTTCTTGTCGAAGACAACAGCCCCCTTGGTTACAAGAGGTGCCAACCGCTCTCCCTGCAGCCTGCTGGTTGTTAGACTGCTAGAGCAAAGAATTGCCCAGTATCCTTATTTTCCGAGATAAGCTAATTAGAAAGTCAGAGAGCGTGGTGTAATGCAGCTGTTGGAGGCCGGAATGCCAGGGGTGGAGTGGAGAGGAGGGGGGATGGTAATAGCCAGGATGGCTGCATGAGACTGACTGCATCAACCAACAGATGCTTCATAGGAGTTGGAGGAGAAGGCACAGAATGACACCAGAAGATGTTTTTCAATACCATTAGGGTGACAAATAACAAATATTTTCATTATCAATTAACATGAATGTAATTATCTAAATTAGTCTGTTGTTCAGTCTATGAATAATAGTGAACAAAATAACCATCACAAGTTCCCAGAGCCCGACATGACATCTTTAAATGTCGTGCTTTGTCCGACCAACAGTCCGAAACCCAAAGATGTTCAGATTGCAGAGTTACATTAAATAGAGAAAAGCAGCTAAATGCTCACCTTAATGAACCTGAAACCAGAGATAATTTGGTGATTTTGCTTAAAAAAAAAGACTTTTTTAGATACATTTTGTATTGCTTTTTATATTTCAAACATACAGAACAGAGAAACACAATTGAACAAGAACAAAAACCTTCTCCCATCCCCCACCCTCTGCGGTCTCGAGGAAAACAAAACAAACAAATAAACGGAAACCACACCTTGCCTAGTCACTCTCCTCTAGTTCTTGTGGTGCTGATGTCATTAAGTCTGATGTTTGTGCTGCTGTGTTTTTCCATAGGTTGATAGTTGATGATTTAGCTTTGTTAATCCTTGCTGTAGAGAGCTCAAGCATAACTATGTCCAGAAAATACGCCAACCACTGTTTTATACAAAGCAAGTGAGGGGATAGCCAGCTTTGAGCTATCATTTTCTTGGTTGCAGTTGAGCCGGCTAGCCAAATTTTCCTCTGTCTCCCAAGCGACTGAAATAATTCTTAAAATATTTGCCCATTAAGTTTCTGTTGATCAACTAATCAATTTATCGATTGTTTCGTAACAACAAACCTTCCAATCTGTGCAACACGAAGACCATAATGCAATTAAGTGACTTTCCAGCAACTTCTTCATTGACATTTTTGCTTTATGTTTATATTGTGTAAGCTTGTATCTAAATGAATACGACTCAAAGACAATTTACATGTCTTTTTAACATTTTTGTTACTTTAACCTCACAAGCTAAAACACGTGTCTTTACATAATTTCTAGCCAATTAGATCTGTGATGTATGATGTATTGGAAATGTTCTGATGTGTGGTGTCTCTTTTAATTAACTTTTCACTTCTTCGTCAGTCAGTAGGTGTGTGGATAAAAATAGCTACACCTCTAACTGAGTTAACGGATGAACAGTCAGAGTTGGAGGAAATGGGTTGCCAAACATTGCTTCTAAAGTTAGAACCAGCCAACCTTTATCAAGGGTAAATGCTTATTCCTCCTTTTTTTTATGGGAGGCAACAAAAAACAGAGTGCTTTCCAAGCAGTTGTGCTCAGCTACAAGTCAGTCAGTCAGACAGACAGACAGACAGACAGACAGTCAGTCAGTCAATCAGTCAGTCAAGGCAATTTTGCTTTTCTACCAAAATCCTTCCTGTAAGCGTGTGATGCAATGTCATAGTGAAATTCTATTTGGAGATGTCTGCCTCTCCATCTTGGTGCGTGTTAACAGTAATTGTTCTGTCAATCAGCACAGCTCTGGCCTGCCTGCATCCCCTGCCACTTAATAACAATAATACTTGTTAAGCCCTGGCAGAGGGCGAGGGGCGAGGAGAGGTGAGGCAGGGTGAGGGAAAGATAAAGTATACCTCCTCTGCTCTGATGTCTCTCCTTGCTCACCTTTGTCTGTCTTTACAGTGTTTCCTCCTGAAAACTCTCTTCCTGCCTGTTTGTCCTCCCATCTTTACTTTCTCTACATTGTGCCCTGTTACCCTGGTATTTCTTCTTTCTGTCCATGCATTAAGTGTTATTCTGTAATGTTTGGATTTCCCATATGTTATCAGACCTTCAGCTTCAGTTAAATGTGTTGCTGAACTTAACTTGACTTATTATGAAGAGAATTTGTAAAAACATATCACAAAGTCTCAGGCTCTGATACAAACCTTTGTGTAGTGGTATTTATATCATAAAGAGGTTCTAATTGTGATTACACTTAAACACAAACACAACTACAGAAAGAGACCAAAACAATGCTGCAGCACAAGGCATGCATTAGACCTACACATACAGTAGTTCCTGTAGTATGACGGAAATTGCACTTGTCAGTACCACACACACCTCCCATTCCCTAACCTCCGTACTGCTGAGCTGTGCTGCCTGGGTCCAAACGCAGTTAAGTGTGTGACAGTAGTGAGAGAGGTGGTCTCTCTCTTGAGGACAGAGTGTCAAGAAGCAAATTGAAGACAGACAGACTGTAAAGGTTGTGCGAGAACTACAGCGGACCTCTCTGACTCCTCCCTACATTCAGTGAGCCTGCACTGTCCTCTTCCCTCCCTCCCTCCTCCTGCTGCTGAGCCACTTGCCCAATTAACCGTGTGGCGTGCCTTTTAATAATAGACCTTTTAATTGTCGACAAATGAAGAGTGATGTAAAATAGCTAATAGCTTGTGCTAATTAATAGGGGAATTGAACGCTTGTTAATTAAGGGCAAACAGGACAAGGACCGGCACGGGTAATTTGAGCAATAAAACCGAGACTAACGATTCATTTCTAAACAGACTAGCTTCATAAAAACATCAAGCGACCCCCAGTTTGCAGTTTGAGAACACTTGCAGCCCCCATACAGGCTTTTACTAGTACTACCATATCCCCTGACCGGAATTACACACACAGACACACATGCATACTGCCACATGCGAAGAAGTATACACCAAGGAAATGTAAGTACGAATATCCTGGCATCCTCCCCACAGATATGATGCAGCAAAACAAATCACAACTACTATTTAGTGTCTTCAGAATGTAATAACACAAATTATTTGCTACAACAAGAGTCTCAGTGGTATGATACAACGCTTGAGCTGCTTTTTTAGTATTAAAACACAATGTATTGAAATGCATAAATTCCCTATGTAGTTGTTGACTCATATTGTAAGCAATTCACGTTAACATTTAGTACTAGAGTGTCTTACCTACTTCCCTCTTTGCTCATCTCCCTGTGGTCGTACTTGTTTGACTTGAGGCTAAAGAAAAGAAATGGATTGTCAGCCGTGGCTTTACATTCACTGTCTTCCTCGAGAGACCAGAGTAGCTTTACTGTCTTTTGACATCCATGTTTCTCAATCTCACAGCTTTACTGCTATGTTTTACTGTAACATAATTTTCATTACACCTATACTGTGCCTGCGGCCTGTATCTCTGCGCAGTTGCGTTTGTGTTTTAATTTAAAACCGAGACAATGTTTCTGTGCTGTTTCCTCGCTCTCAACCCCATTTTGGAGTAGAAACCATAGCAATCACTCGACAGTCAGTCTATGGGTTTCATATAAGATTCCTAGATTGAAATTTTTTTATATATAATGTTCCCTCTCCGTCAACATTGTCGGTGCAATAAGGGAGACGGACAAAATCTTTTAATAAAAACCAAGCACACGAGAAAGTGAAAGACGCGCAAACACCTAATCATCTGTCACCAGTTCGACCGCCGCGAGGAAATGGAATGATGTATAAATCTGAGTGAATATTTGGAAGAGGAAAAAGAGAATACATGATGTACTGTAGCTGTGAAAGGGATTTGGTAACTCTAGCCAAAATGTGGAGAGTAGTTCATGTTCCAGGGGAATTACTTCCCTTTCGACCTCACTTGTCTTTAAAGACTTGAAAGATTAAAGTGATCACAAAGCTCTATTCTATTAATTGAAATGGCACCTCCCTCCATGTCCACTTTTCTATTCCACTATTCCACTTTATTCTTCTGGGTAGGCAAAACTGGAGAGGAAGAGAGAATAAGAAGCGCCAATCACAACAATCAACGGCACGAGCAGCTTCCTTGTTCACAGAAACTCATTTGCATGCTGCCAGAGGAAGAGGATTATGTGGGAGAAATAATGGGACAAAATGTAACAAATAGATTAATAATCTTCCAGATGAGGATATGGATGTGTGTGTGTGTGTGTGTGTGTGTGTATGTGTGTGTTGTGTGTGTGTGTGCGTGCGTGCGTGCGCTGTAAATGTGCACAATAGCATGTGTTTGTGCAGAGTTCCTTGCAGAGAAAGGGAAGGAAAAAAAGGAGAAAGAGTGAGGTGTATTGCGACAGAGAGGCAACTTGCTCATGGCTCTCCATTCAACCCACAAATGACTTACCTGGACAGTTTTATGTTTGCCTGGAGGAGAATTAAAAAGTCACTTCATTTCCCCCTTTTACAGGCTGGGTACGCATGTCAGCGCAGCCCTCCCTGAAAGCGCTCTAATCTAAATGCTTTTGTCAGGGGAGATTTGGTAGATTGCAGCAGGCAGAGGGACAAATTGGTTGTGTCATCTTATAATGAACTAGGTGAGGCGTTGCAGGTTTTCTGCAGCCAGCAGTCCCCTGATTACTATACTGTAAGTCAGCGGCTGCTTTTACTATTGTAGGCGGAAGACCTCACCTTCACCCTTCTTTGTTCAGGAAGCCTGATCTCGTGAACACTGCAAAATGTTTTGTCGTCGTAAGCCCAGTGTGACACGAGACAAATTCTTCAATGGCTGTCCCCTCAAGTATTTTTTATATACATAGGCTCCTTGCCCCATGCTGGATTTACATTGCATATATAGAAGCCAAGCCTGCAGGATGTGCAAAATACTGTGAGGGGGGTTTGGGTGTTGATGCTTGGCTATAGCCTGTTTGAAGCTTATTGGGTGTGCTCAGCACGATGGCGAGTTGACCCCCTGACTCCAACCAAAGGATTATGGGTATCTCAGTGATTCCAAAAAGCCATGCTGTCAGATGTTTACGGGACATATTAGCAGTGTTGGTCAAGTTACTTTTAAAAAGTAATTAGTTACAGTTACTAGTTACTTCTTCCAAAATGTAACTAAATTAGTTATTCAGTTACAAATTATGAAAGTAACTAGTTACTTCAGAAAGTAACTATTGCGTTACTTTCAAGTAAATTTTTAAATGCTCAAATGTGACCCCACCTCCACCTACCCCTCTTTAATGGAACTTAAAATACATGTGCATGTTCAATTATTTATGATAAATCTGAATATTATAATGAAATGGACACTTAATACAATACAAATACAAAAATAAATAACAAATATATACACTCTTTGTAGTGCAAATAACGTAAGTGGCCTGATGTTTATTCTTGTGCATTGGTGTGTGCGTCGAGCCGGCATGTGTGTGTGTGTGTGTGTGTGTGTGTGTGTGTGGGGAGTAGGTGATAGAGCAAGAGAGAAATGAGAGAGTGACGGCGATTAGCTTTCGAGCGAGTAGCGACTCTAGAGTCATAGTGAGAGAAACAAAGTGTCTCCCTGTTCTTTCTGACCAAGGTGGAAAATCTGTAGCAGGAAAAGTTAACCCTCTCCTTGATTTCATAACACCATACCTGACTCTCTCTCGTTGACTGACTCGCTTGTGTTGTTCTCGTGTGTCCAACTATGCGTGCTTTCGAACACCCGCCCAACTCTACCTCTGATTGGCTTACCATGACATTTTACTCAACCTCAGCCAATCGTCAGCATGTATGCGCTTGCGTCGTGCACTGCCCACTAACCAAGGAAGAACAGTAAAAAAAAGTATTTGCCTCTCGGCTCAGACTCAGAGATCTAGTTGGTCTGATGAAAAAAACAGCTTCAAATATAGTAACGCGCCGCATTTTTTGGCAGTAACGGTAACGGCGTTATTAAGATGGGAAGAGTAATCAATTAGATTACTCGTTACTGAAAAAAAGTAACGCCGTTATTTATAACGCCGTTATTTATAACGCCGTTATTCCCATCACTGCATATTAGGACACTCTGTAGGACTGGTTAATATCTGCATTCTGCCCAACACATGAGACTCTGTGTGTGTGTGTGTGTGTGTGTGTGTGTGTGTGTGTGTGTGTGTGTGTGTGTGTGTGTGTGTGTGTGTGTGTGTGTTCGTGTCATTGTACATTGCACATTGTACATTGTGACATTGAATTCAGATGGTCAGCTAAGTCAACAGTGGTGTGGTGCAGGTTCCAGCTTCAGTATGTACAGCTGTCTGGCCCACACACTGATTTCTCTGAAAGTAGATCCTTAAAGAATTCCTCTTTTCCTCAATGCCTCATTGATACAAAAAAACTGTATTTGTAGATACAAATCAGCATGAGTGTGCAAACACATGGATGGAGTTGCGTGCATGCACAACCTCCATTAGCATTCAACAGTTCTTTGTCTTTGCTAGCTGTCATTTAAGTTCCCTCCGTTACTTTTGTCCACACGTCTCATTCTTACTGTGTGTGTCCAGACACTTTCATGGTTGTGTTTCTTGCATGATTGTTTTGAAATGGGTCTCCACTCTGTGCTTGAATGCGTCTGGCTGTCAGAGATGTGAGTGGTGAAATGGAGTGTGAAGTTCGGGGGATCGGATTGTCTCAAAACTCATGCCTGTGATTTAATTACTGCAGCACAGTTGAAGTTACAAGAGAAAAAGATGTTGAAAAAAAGATAAAGAAAAAGGTTGACGTATGACAAGTTGATAGAATAATTATTTATTTAATCTCCCTCTGTTACCATGCTAACCTAGATCAATAGTCCACACAATATACATCCTACCATAACATCAGAGACACACAGTTATACATTTGCACTTATTGCGCCAATGCTTGCACAAAATCTATTATTTAATTATTGTTTTTCCAATATTTCTATGTAGCTTCAACCTGCCATCCAATCATTTTGGGTATATGTTTGTGATCAGAGAAATCACCTCTGAGGGAAAAGCAAGTATTTCAGGAAGTAATACGCAAGAGTTTTTCAAAATTACAAGTAGCCGTCAATCGGCACTTCATCATTATGTTATAAACATCTTATCTTTCAGCATAAAACCAGCTATAGTCTTTGTGTTGTTAGAGTGGCTTGCTGTGGAGATCTTTCAAGTTGTTTACCAATGATTCGAGAAAAAAACAACAAAAAAAACATATATCACTGTCCACCACACAAAACTGGATAAAAGCTTAAGCTGACAGCACAAACAGCAGTGCATCGGCTAAGCTATTGTTTTCCTATAGAGAGCGATGCCACCCACCCAGGTGGTGTGTGTTTGTGTGTGTGTGTGTGTGTGTGTGTGTGTGTGTGTGTGTGTGTGTGTTTTTTTTTTTTTTTTTGCCTGGGTGGCCTTGGGTGTGTGCATGACATGTGCACATGGCTTCCTCTTTGAATGTGTGCATCTGTTTGTACTTGCTTGTGTTTGTGTTTGTCAGCATGTTTGTTGACGACACTGTAGGACATCAGGGTGGGATTGCTCTGAATGTGAGGAAACAGCTCATCTGAATATAGATGGATCCCATCTGGAGGCAGCTGGCTTTGGCCCTTCATAATTTTGTAAGCAGCTAAGCATCTGGGGCCCGCTAATGAAACTAAAGGCGCAGGAAAAAGGCCCTGGGCTACCGCTGGCTGCCTGTAGCTGTCGGGAGTGGAAGGAGGGAAAGGAGTGAGAAAGAGTGGAAGAATGGATGGAGGGAGACATGGGCCAGGAGGAAAGAGTGTGCTGAGAATATCAGAGGTCTTTAAGAGATGGCTCCTTTGAGAGAACAGGCAAGAAAGCCAAGTAGGCCATTAGAAAACTGAGCCATAAAATGAAGACAGTGGTGTCTTTATTGTGGCCCATTAACTTGGTGGTCATGCGAAGCTAGCTGCACTATGTGCCACTGTAATGAGCAATACAACGATGCCTTGGCATAGAATGATGCACTGTTAAAAAACACTCTGGTTAAGTATAATTATGTTAACTACTACCATCAGATTTTGAGAGCAGTTTCAGACCCTAATGCTGCATTTCTACTGCATGGCACTCAACTCAACCATCAGCAAAAGTTGTGGATAGTACCTGGTACTTTTTTTGGTACCACCTTGGTCGAGGTTCCAAACGAGCTGAGCCAATACTAAAAGGTGGAGTTTAAACACTGCAGACCACTGATTGGTCAGAGAGAATCGTCACACAAACTCCATCCATCCATCCATCTTCGTCCGCTTATCCGGTATCAGGTCGCGGGGGTAGCAGCTCCAGCAAGGGACCTCAAACTTCCCTTTCCCGAGCCACATTAACCAGCTCCGACTGGGGCATCCCGAGGCGTTCCCAGGCCAGGTTGGAGATATAATCCCTCCACCTAGTCCTGGGTCTTCCCCGAGGCCTCCTCCCAGCTGGACGTGCCTGGAACACCTCCCTAGGGAGGCGCCCAGGGGGCATCCTTACCAGATGCCCGAACCACCTCAACTGGCTCCTTTCGACACGAAGGAGCAGCGGCTCTACTCCGAGCTCCTCACGGATAACTGAGCTTCTCACCCTATCTCTAAGGGAGACGCCAGCTACCCTCCTGAGGAAACCCATTTCGGCCGCTTGTACCCTGGATCTTGTTGTTTCGGTCATGACCATTCGATCATTGAGAGCTTTGCCTTCTGGCTCAGCTCTCTTTTCGTCACAACGGTGCGATAAATTGAATGTAATACCGCAACCGCTGTGCCGATTCTCCGACCAATCTCCCGCTCCATTGTCCCCTCACTCGCGAACAAGACCCCAAGGTACTTGAACTCCTTCACTTGGGGTAAGGACTCATTCCCTACCTGGAGAAGGCACTCCATCGGTTTCCTGCTGAGAACCATGGCCTCCGATTTAGAGGTGCTGATCCTCATCCCAGCCGCTTCACACTCGGCTGCGAACCGATCCAGTGATTGCTGAAGGTCACAGGCCGATGATGCCATCAGGACCACATCATCTGCAAAAAGCAGCGATGAGATCCCCAGCCCACCGAACTGCAACCCCTCTCCACCCCGACTACGCCTCGATATCCTGTCCATAAATACTACAAACAGGATTGGTGACAAAGCGCAGCCCTGGCGGAGGCCAACTCTCACCTGAAACGAGTCCAACTTACTGCCGAGAACCCGGACACAGCTCTCGCTTTGGTCGTACAGAGATTGGATGGCCCTGAGAAGGTACCCCCTCACCCTGTACTCCCGCAGCACCTCCCACAGTATCTCCCGGGGCACCCGGTCATACGCCTTCTCCAGATCCACAAAACACATGTAGACCAGTTGGGCATACTCCCAGGCTCCCTCCAGGATCCTTGTGAGAGTAAAGATCTGGTCCGTTGTTCCACGACCAGGACGGAATCCGCATTGTTCCTCTTCAACCTGAGGTTCGACTATCGACCGAACCCTCCTTTCCAGCACCTTGGAGTAGACTTTACCGGGGAGGCTGAGAAGTGTGATACCCCTGTAATTGGCACACACCCTCTGGTCCCCCTTTTTAAAAACTGTCACACAAACTGCCATTTTTAAATAGCCGAGCAACATCAGTAGCAAAAAAAATTTATTCACTCAACCCAGATTTAAAAAATTGCAGTCCGCAAACACTATGCCCTTTAATTGACGAAGTGCAGACGTACCTCTGCTTGGTTGCGATTAAAAGAATCCAGCAAGTGTTGCGTTAAAGATGATGTCACAGCAGTTTCACATGGCTTTACTATGGCAATCAGCTGAGAATCCGGCTTACACTGAGGGGGTTCTGTCCACAGTGGAAAACAAAATAGAAAAAAGGACCTGGTTCCAAAAGTGAGTCGAGCCGAACCATGCAGTAGTAATGAGGCATATGACTGTAGCTTACCTAAATGTTGTGCCTGGCTGACAAGTGAATCCCAGCAGGATATTTTCTTGCCTATCACTTTTCATCTTTTCTTGTCATCTGCATGAAACTGTAGAAAATGAAGAAAGGCTTCTTAAATCTTCTTGATTTTTTAATTGAATGAAGGAAAAGGTTTAATGTGCTGAGAACATATTGTTGTATTTGTGCATACTGTTACTTACTTAGGTATTCCTGTATGCCCTGAATCAAAGTCTTTATTGTTTTTCACCACTGCTCCCGCCATTTGCTTCACATCCTCTTGCCTTTCCTCAAATAATGTATATGACCCTGAGCAACTGTACTGTCCACAGTGGCTACTGCTTGTGTGGTGCTTAGGGAATGGAAAGCCATAGGCCCTTTTTCCTAAACTTTATTATTATAGCTCCTTTATTCCTCCCTCAGCCTGATTTCCCAGTGGAAATGAAATGAAAAAGCAATTGGTTCTCCTTTTTATTACTGTCATCTTTGTTTTCTGTCCCAGAGAGTAAAATTGGCTGATCTCAGAGAGTTGCACTTTTACCCCCCATCTGAAGTCACAGGGAAGAAACACAATAACAGGGAAAATAACAATCAGCATCATGAAAAAATGACCTGTCAAAATGAGCGTGTCTGAAACTGGAGGGCCGCCAGCATGCCGACACCCACCAGTTGTTTATGATGGGATGAGTCAGTCAGAGTTTGACGGTGGCCTTCGCTATCTGCCAACTCCCACAGTCCAGGAAAATATGTTTTAGAGGTTAGGATCACAGACAGTGGGGGAAAGAGGGATGTGAAGGGAGGAGGCAGAGGTGGAAGGGAGGGGGAGAAGGGTGGAAGGTGAGAAAGACGAATGGAGGAGAGTGGATGGCTGAAAAAAAGTGGGGGTTAAAGGAGGAGGCAGGAGGAGGACTCCCTTGAGGTTACTACTAACCCCATGGAGACATGCTGACGGCGGATCAGACTCCTCATGCACAGCGCCTCAAATCATTTATTCATCGGCTTCATTAAGAGAGAATTACAAGGCTGCTTAAGGACCCTCAGGTCACTCACTGTTCTCAGTCATCACTGTTCTTAATGAAAGCCTCCAGTGTATCCTAACTGTCAGCTGTTTATGGGTGGTAATATTGTGGATTTTGAGGAATAATTACTGTCATTACCCTAAGAGCCCTAAGGGATCGTCCACGATACGGTACCGTATGAAAAGGCACCTCTGATTAATATTTAGATAATTTGATAACGGTTTAATTTAGCCACTTACCGATTTTTCCTGCTAAAAGCTAAGGAGTTAGCTATCACGGGGGTGTCTTTGGTGTCTTTGTAGCCTTTACAGAAGGTTTTCTATCCAGCCTGGAAGTTGTGCCTCTTTTCGGAGTTGTTACAGCAATAAATCCAAACGCTTATATCCAAGATTTATCCACTTGATGTCCATAATTTATCAATTTTCCGTCATTTTTGCCGCTAGCTCAATGCTAGCTGCCATTTTGAATATCCCATGATGCTTTGCGAGATTGTGTTGACGTCTTTCAACCAATGGGAAGGCAGGTCCGTCATACAAAGAGTGGAAAGATGGCTCATTCCAGCGAATCCGAGCGAGAACAAAGGCTATAGAGTGGCAAGATAGGTCACTCCAGTCTATTACCATTCTACAGAGAAGAATGTTTTGAGATGTGGCACACATTTGGGACTTTTTTGAAGAAATGTAAATATTTTGTCCTTTTACATGAGTTATAATGTTCATTATGTTTATTTTTGCACTGCATGACTCCAAATATATAGGAGAACTGTTTTAGAACATTGCTGTGTGTGTGATTTCAATAAATATGACATTATTATTTGATTATTGGCATAAGTGAATGTCATGAGGGCAAAAGCGTCTGGACTTTTTTTGAAAAAATTTATATATTTTGTCAACTGTATAAGTTATAATGTTTATTTCTTCACAGTGTGACTCCTAATACATATGGTAACTGATTTAGACAGGAGATTGGCTTAGCTTTTATTGATATGTGTGTGATATCAATACATATATGTGAGATTCATGTTCCGTTGTATTTATTTATTTGTCCTTAAGGTCATAAAACCTTTTTTTACATTCAAGTGACCTCACTGCAGCACAAATATTCTAATAGCCCAGTTTTTCCTGAAGAAAATTATGTTCATAAATTGACTGTAGACAACAGGGTTGATGTTTTACAAGCTTTTTTAGAAAATAAAACCAGACGGACAATGAACTGTAAAAATGACCTTAGGTATCTGAGCGTTAAAGGACAACTTTGCAGCATTTACACCATTTTATTAAAACATATTATACTACTAAGTCGTGTCATTTTACAGTATATGTCAGCGCAGCAGCAGATGTATACAGTAGGACTGCTAATCAAATGTAATGACACAGACTGATTTATGCTAATTTTGCATCATTCTCGTAGTAAATGCTTGTGATTTTGAAGCAGCAGACAGTAACCTTCATTATCAGCCAGTGACAGTCTCGACAGTATCTCCTGCCTATCTCATCTAACTTCAGCCAGCAGACAGTACAACACAACAGTGATTGTCCTCTGGACCTTCAGACGTGTAATTATAACCAAGGAAGGTAATTAAGAAGGCGGAGAGGAAGACAGATCTTGTCATTTAGCGAACAATGTCATCCAATCTGGTCCTGCGTATTCTACTTCCTGAATTATCAGCTGGCATGTTGTAGCAATCAGCCAGAGAGCTCCTTGCTCGGTTTAAAGGCCATGAATGTCAACACACAAACCCCTAATCTAGTTAAGATCCACAAGTTGATGACATCTGAATATGCATGGAGCAAAGAGTAGGATTCATGTTATGTGTTATTTCATGTTGTCTCTCATAAATGTTATCTCTCATAAATCTCACCTCCCTGGTCATCAGTCTTTCAAAGAGCAGTGTGATTGAAAATTTCTTATTTATTTGCAATGATAATATATTATATAACAAACTAGAAATACCTTTTCTGGTATGTGAGTTTTGTACTTTATGAGGTTCTCAATGTCAAGTTAATTTATTATGGGGTTGAAATAAATAGTAGTGATCTGTTTTGTGGAGTGTGTATGCTGACAAGTGGAATGAATACACCTAAAGTGTTACATGGCCAATGTAGGCAGTTGCAGTGGGTAAAACGAAAGTGTATATGTTCGGTACTTATAGGCACCGCTTTAAACTCAATGCTAACACTAGCATGGGAACATGCTCTTAATGAAAATGCTAAAATGTTTAGCAGGTATGTTTACCATGTTTTTCCGTCTTAGTTCAGCCTGTGAGGATGCTAACAGTGGCTAATTAGCACTAAACACAAAGTACAGCTGAGGTTGATTGGAATGTCTTCAGGTTTGCAGCGATTTGGTCTTAAACCAAAATGTTGGACAAACTAAATGATGGTACTAGATGAAAAGTTAAGGGATCACCAATCAATTCATACTAAGCAAAACAGAAGATATTTCACTCAAAACCAGAAATGTCAATGTCATGGAGGCGCTAGATGCAAAGTCAGGCAATCCCCAAAGTGAATAGGATTCATCATCGTGAAATCATAAATGTCAGTACAAATGTCTTGCAAATCCATCCAATAGTTGAGATATTTCAGTCCAAATGGTGGGCTGACTGATCCATGGACATGGATCCGTGTCCTCAAGACTTGGCTGGATCCTGGAGGGCCGGTGCCATTCAACTGGGTGACTCTTTTTCTGTGTCCCGATCTGACGTCAACATTCTGCTGTATGATGAATCATGCACAAGATGAAGGAGCTGATGGGATAACATTTCACTGGAATTGTACCTTGTACGATTTCATGTGACAAATACAATTGATTAATTGAATTATTGGCACAACTCAAAGACTTCAACTTTCAGTTGGTTTCGGTTGAATGCTTACCTTTTCTTGAGTGGGAACTAAAACTAAACTAACTTGAAGGAAGAAGCAGTTATCTCTGGGCATGTGTGTGCTAGAAGCACATAAGTAGGCTCGTAGTAGAGAAAGAGATACAGAGATTGAGGGCTAGATGTACTAACACTTTTGCGCCCACTTCAGGCGTATTTGTTTTGCAACGTGCGCGTAAAAGCATGGCGAGGTATGTACAAACAGGCCGCACTGAGGTAAAAGCGCAGACTGCCTGTTGCGGGAACTGAAATGGCAAATTGCGCTTTTTCGTGTCATGTATATGCATTCATGGGAGGGTCAAGGGGAAAGTGGGAGTTTCCCATAAAGAGATGGGAGGGGAAGCGTAAAGTGCGCCTAATTATGTATTCCGCAGTATGTACAAACCCTGACCGTGAAAGCGCGCCTCTATTTTGCGGTGAAAATTCTCTGCCTCATAAAAGCAGGTGTAAACCTGGAAGCGGGTTTCCTCACGTATGCCTCCTGATGAAATGGCAGCAGTAATCCGAGCAAGACGAAGACATAGGCCAAACAGACGAGCTGAAAAGATTTTTGCCACAAGGATCACACTTTTTCAGTTGAGTGAACACAAAATCATTAAGCGTTACAGATTAAGCAGCCATGCAATATTACAGTTACTGGAAGAAATCAAAGATGACATTGAATCTCCGACTCAGCGTTCACATTCCATTCCAGCAGTTGTTAAACTCCTCGCTACATTACAAAAAAATGATGCCATTACAAAATGGCATCAGGATAATTTCAAACGGTCTTAGCATCATCAGTGGGAATATCGCAGTATGCACTCAGCCGTATCATGGCACAAGTACTTAACGCTTTGCTACAGCGCAATTTACGGTATAGTGGGCGGGGAAAGACGCTGATTACCCGATGAACTGCAGGTTTGGCAAATACGACGTAAACTGAAGTATCACAGCGTGCGCTTTCTGCGGGTTGGCCTTGGCGCTGATAGCGCTATGTTCGCAAATGTACCTACATCTGGCCCTGAGAGTCTATAGCGTCAAGGCATAGGGAACAGGTAATGCATTCTCTTCAGCTGGCTGTAAAAATGTATGAATATATAAATAGAAAAATATTTTCTGATGCATTCTGGTCAAGGTTTGAATTTCTTATGATTTTTTGATGAGGGACTGGGAGTTAAATATTGAAAGGCACATACACTTGATCCCTCACACTCTCAATGGCTACTCTTTAGGGAATTAGAGCTACTGTAAAGGCCCCTGTCTCTGTCTCTTCTTAAGGACATGTCCCTGGGTCTCCCTGGGTTCTGAAAATGGACTGGAGGCCGGTGTTAAAGTTGAGCTGATTAACATTTCATTAGCACCTTGAATATCTATATCTCAGCTATGTTTGCCACAACAGTGTCTTTATATGTTTACTTTTATTTGTTTGTTTGTATTAGTGCTGTCTAAATAAATAAATAAAAATATTTAATTGCGATTAATCACATTAATGTCATAGTTAACTCGCAATTAATCGCACATTTTTATCTATTTTAAATGTCCCTTGATTTCTTTTTGTCCCATTATTTTTTTTCATTTTAATGCTCTTATCAACATGGAAAAGTGGATCGGCCTGGCTTTGTGCAAATGTTTTTTTATTGAAAACAACATTGGCATACTGTAGTGTTCAATTTCACACAACATTCTCACTTGGAGCAGTCATTCACGCTTAGAGCAAATAATCTCTCACACAATGTAACGGCTTTGACGAGGGGGCGGAGAATTCGCATCAGCTGTGTGCTTGGCCATCAAGTGGTATTTCAGACTGGACGTGCTGCGATGATAGCTCAGTTCACAACGACAAAACACACAGATCACTTTGGTCTTGTCAATGGAACCATTTGGCAACTTTCCATTCAGAATCTTACTGGCATCCATTTTGGCGTCTTGTACTCGCCATCCACTCAAAACATAACGTTAGTCTACTACTCTTTGGCCGGCTCGCAAGCGTGTCACTTCACGTGTGTGCAGCGTGCCTGTTGTTTTGTTTCTGGTCTAGCTAGATATGGTGTGGTGTTGTAGTTTTTCTAACGTTACTAGTTGTTGCAACAGCATGTGAAGAAAACTACAAAGTTTGCTAGGCCAAAAAGAACGCTAATCTTGCAATAAAAAATTTACGCCTTTAATAACGCGTTTAACTCACTAGTTTGTATACGATTCAATTTCCTGGACAATACTTTTTTCACTACCAATTTTATAAAATCCTTTTTAACAAAAAGAAATTACAACATTACAGATTATGGTACAAATCTTTTTATTTATTTTGCAGCTCCTTTGTCACGCACACTGTAGTCAAGCCTCTTAAAATACAGCATCACTCACACGTGTTGTAACGTAGACTTTTTCCAGCATGCCTCTACGAAGTTTGGTACCCAGCTCTACTTATAAGCATTTGTGTTTGTGTGTAAACCTACAGTTGTGTGTGAGTATGTGCAAGTGGTATGAGCTAAACATAATGTAGTTGTACATGTCCAAATAGCTATATGTGTGCATGTCAGCATACATTCACATTTCGCTGTGATGTGTGTGTGTTTTTGTCACCGACCGGAGTGGGTCTTCACTCAGTCTGGCACCTATCCAGCTCCCCTGGCCAGACCAGCAGCTGGCAGACAGAGATTGTCCACTCATCAAGCCACTTTATCACCAGGCCCACAGAGTTCAAGGGGGCTGTCAAAGACCAAGCTGAGGAGCCTCCTCACTCCTTTAATACCAGCACACTCTTACACCACTGGTGTCGAGTGGCAAAACTTGACCAGTGAGCCCTTAAAAAGAGTGGTTTGTGAGTGAAGTACCACACATAGTTTGACAAAGGTTTAAATAAAGAACAAGAGCTAATGTGTTTGGCAGTAAGGCACACAGTTCTGTATGTTCCAATGCGTTTGGGATTCCTTGGCTGGGCAAGATGCCCCCTTCTCATCAAAAAATACAGAATTTTGCTGCTGACAGACACAAACAGAGCAAATTCACACTTTCTTGCCAAGAGCAGCCTTCAATCCTCACTAAATTATTAACCAAGAGAAAATACTGGCTGTCACCTTGTTTTAGTGGTTGGTGTTGTAAGATGCTCCGGCGGTCTGGTTTTGATTTATAAGATTTAGATTGTTTTTGTTTTTTTAAACTTTGATATTGACATGTAGTTACAATGTGAGTTAATGCCCTGCTTAAAAACACTGTGACAATACAGATAGCTGTTAACGGGCACAGTATAGCACAGAGAATCTACTTGTGACCTTAAGGTTTCTCAATGGGGTCTCGATAAGTTAGCTCTGAGCTTAAAGCATGCCCAAACACCCAAACATTTTTTTCACTCTGGTCCTAGTAGTGTCCATCCCTGATCTTCTTTCTCTTTCTCTCTCTCACCCTCACTAACACACTCCCTCCTTCCTTTGTCCTACTTAGCCAGTTAAGGCAAAATCACTTATCTTCACCTTGCTTCCTCTGTCTCCTGCTAATACACATTAGCAGCCAGCAGCCATATGTAATAGGGCTGTGCGTGCCCCTGCTGGTGTAATGGCTTCTTTGACACTTCTCCCATTATATTTGGTCAGGCAGCGCTGCTCAGGAACCCTCTGCGCCATCTAAAATATTGTTGTATAACTACCATAAACAAGCCGGCCAGTGTCAGCGACTTTGGGAATAGCTGTTAGACTATTTTTGGTTTTCTTTTGTTTCTTTGTACTTTTCCTTTTTCCTCAGTTCTCTCCTCTCCTCTCTCAGACTTTTCTGCCTTGGGCTATAAACCTTTTTACAGCCATAATAAAGGATGCATAGCTACATTATGAATCTCATCAGATTACAATGTGACTAAGTGGACATGTCTGCTATATCTAATGGGCCTGTTTGTAATCTTCCATATATCTACATGGACACATACAGTAACCAGAATGCCTCGGCTGCTTCTTCCTCTGTGTGTGGTGGCGAAACCCAGGCCAAGTCCCAGATAACGTGATCATCGGCGGCATCCTTAACTGTTACTGTGACAAACGAGAGCTGTGATTCCGCCTGATAAGCGACATATTCATTTGTTTAATTAAAACAGCTTGGCTCATCATGGCAAGGGGTCATTTTAGAAAATGTTAGAATTAAAGCAGGTAATTAAGTAACGCTCCAGATAAGAAACCCCACAGTAGGGAAGGCAAACTTAATCTATCCCCTATGCAATCCCACAAGGTCGTTCACTTTATTAAAGTCTGATGCCGCTGCCCACCAGCCCAACATGATGAAATATTTTATGTACTTGTTGGGAAGGAGGGAAAGAGGGAGGAATAAGGGAGGGAAACAGAGGGTGACTGGAGCCGCCAACAGCACAGGGTAAAGTCTATAATAATACTACTACACAAAATAAGGTAATTAAAGCCTGCTTGTTATCTTGTCTATGAGAACAGGAGAAGAACGTGTACAGCAACGAGCACCTTGACAAAGATATTTGTTTGGCCAATGGAGTGTGGCATTAATTATCACAAGCTGATTAAAGGCACCGAGTGGGAATGGATGTCGTTTGTCTTGCCAGCCTTAGACTCAGCAGCCAGCCAGGGTCATTATTTTAGGGGCCTTTCTGGGCTATTTTTAGAACTGGGGCTGGTTTCCCAAATGTTTCTCAGCACACAGGTTTGCTCTTTTCTCAGTACAGTGGAATATCATAAGATAAGCAGTCAAATGTCCTATTGCAGTTAAGAGGATAGAAATGTGAGCATTACAGGATGGTTTTGATTTTTTTACCTGGGTCCTGTCCATGCTAGTGTGGACCATAGTCTGTAAAAATAATGGACGTAGCGTCAGTGTCAACACCCATTGGTTTTTTGGAGCCAGAAGTGACCATATTTGGACAAAAGGGCGGAGCTGAGAAGGATGACGTGTCTAAGACATTGTTGTGTATGGTTTCAATGGCGCTGCGCTAAGCTAAAGGCTGAAGAGGGAAAGTCGCAGAGTTTCAATCATTATGACGTGAGTCATCCAGCTGAGTTTTGCCGGCGGATGAACACGAAACGCTGGGCACTGGTGCCGTTCATCTACATGTATGACAGTACACAGAGCTGGTTAAAAGTCGGCCGACTTTTCCCTTGAGTTACCAGCTAACACTAGTGCTAGCTGGCTAGCTTTGGTTGCCAAGGTGCTACCGAACACTGAACAAGAGATTTTTAGGTGACCAAAATGTTCCAATCGCTTTGATGAAGTGAAAATACACAGTGATAGGGTCAAAGTTTAAGATGAAAACAAAACAACTTTTTCTCCAGGGCATAAAAGGAACCCAGTACAGTGAATCTTACAATCCTTACAGTATCTTGCTTGTTTAACGTAATGTCTGCAGTCTGTAGATAATTAATTAAGTCCATTACACCAGCTCATTGGGCTTGTACCACCCAACATCTTCTGTAGTTTGGGGTCACCAACTAAGTATTTTAGAGCAAAACTGCCAGCAAGTCGACCCACACAATGCTGTAACAGAACCAAAGACACTATCAACAATCAACCAAACTATCAACCAAAGACAAGCCTGCCTGCTCACTGTCATTGAGACCTCCCTCTGCTTCCTTAATACAACAGCGCATACATGTAAAACTCAACATCACTCACAACTTACTAAGTATTAAGCCTACATGCAACCACAAAAAATACAGGCTGCATTATGATCTCTAAGTCCTAATTCTAAAAAGTTTCAACTTACTCTTTTTTAACACCAAAAAGTAGTCATGTATTTCAACTAATGAAATTACTCAGACTTCAGCACAAATGGATTTCAATATCGATCAATTACCTAACCAGGTAAAACTCCTGCATTCCTGAGTGAAAACAAAGGAGTTGCCTATTATAAAAGCTTCTATCAAAAAAAAGCTAAATACTTACTAAACCACCACAGCCACACAAAAGACAAATGAAATAATAAACTCTATATTGATGTCCAAACGAATCTCTGCAACAACTAATTGTCCAGCGTGTTTATTATTCCATTATTAGGTCAATTATTACTGCTGCATCTTAGCAAAATGTAATGGTATAGTATTTTATATGCTTTTGGCTAGTTTCTTAATCTTTAAAAAAAGAAAAGTAGCTCAGTCCTTAGGGACTTTTCTTGGGAACCGGAGGGTTGCCGGTTCAAGTCCTGTGTGGACCAAGTACGGAGTTTGGACTGGTAGCTGGAGAGGTGCCAGTTCACCTTCTGGGCACTACCAAGGTGCCCGTGAGCAAGGCACCGAACTGCTCAGGGTGCCTTTAATGGGCAGCCCCCTCACTCATCTGACATCTCTCCATTAGTGCATGTATTGGTCCTGTTTGTGCATGTGTGTGTATTTCGGTCCTGTGTGTAATGTGTTTAATAACTAACAACAGAGTGGTGAAAAAATGTCCCCTTGCGGGATCAATAGAGTATCACTTAATCTTAATCTACAAAAATGCGTGTGTGTGCATGCGTGTTTGTGCTTTAGGAGGATTCTTAATTTAAAATAGTTTGAGAAAAGACCAGGAAAGACTATTTTGTTGAGTCCTTTATATTTAGCGGCTAAATAGTCCACCATCTCTGCTTTGTATTTGTCTACTAGTCTGCTACGCGTCCCTCTCTTGTTTTTTCTTTCTGTCCCCCACCCCCTTACACACACACACACACACACACACACACACACACACACACACACACACACACACACACCTAAATCCAACCCCAACCTTCCGCACAAGCCCTCTCAAGGCCAGGAAAACATATATGCCCATTTTCCTATTTGATTGGGTGTCAGCATGGGGAGGAAGGGGGACAGGTGTGATGCATAAAATGACCCTGCAACTCCATCACACGCACGACAGCTTTATGGTGAGGAGGTGTTTCAATCACGCAACTGCCCTGGAAGGCATCAATCAATACACACATGCAGACACACACACACATATACACAAACACACACACACACACACACACACACACACACACACACACACACACACACACACACACACACACACACAGACGCTTATACTACAAACACACTGGTACATGTTAACACATTCACATCATGATGGCAGGAAAAGGGCAGCAGAGCAGGTGTAGTATAAGTTCAAACTTTGCCGCAAGCACAAAATACTAAACTGTAACTCAGATTTTATTTTTACTTTTTACTTGATTCATTATTGGAGGGGATCCTGGGGCTTCAAATATTCCTGAAACTACATGGAAAATTGCAGTTGCCACGGACACACACATTATTGTAAAAAAACAAACAAAAAACACATTAAAAATAAAACATTTTGCAGATTTCATAAATCACCTTTCTACCCTCCCTCACTCTTGCGATCGTCTCAACCCAAAATGTGAACAATGCAATGTGTAATTTTAAACATTAAGGTAACAGTTATTAAATACTGTAACTAGTATGTCATTAGTCTGTCTTTGACCCTGTAATTAGTACCCAAATACATTCCTTTGTCCCTGGGAGGCTTTTCATTGAACATGTTGCAGTAAAACATGTTTTTAATAGGGCTGTCAAAATAACGCGTTAATTTCGATTAATTAATCTGAGAACAAATAACGCGTTAAAAAAAATAACGCAGATTAATCCATTCCATATTGACGTTTGACCCGGAGCCATTCTAGCCACCACTGGACTGTAAAATGAAGGAGGGAGACGAGAATGTTCTGCCTGGATTATTAATTGGAACATTTACTTGTAAAAATCTTCTTCCTGCCAACCCTGGCTACCGAAATCTGGTGCCACTGATATGTCTGCGCTTCTCTCTGATGCTCTGAAACACAAACACCGCTGCACATGACGCTAGTTAACACTATACTCGACAGCAGCTAACGTTAGCCTACCGCTAGCTAGTAGTTGGATTAAACAGTTAAAATGCTGACAGCTAACGCTAAACGGTGTAAAGTGTGACTGTGTTTTACTGTAGAGGATTCAACACCGGTATGTAACAATCTGCAGCTGCCGTCGGAGAAACAACACAGACGGTGCGTTCATTGAAACTGGTAAACTACAGCCTCGTGGTGCATTTGAAGTTATTGCAAATGTCCTTTTCCCATCTGATGGTTCAACAGCAATTTACTAGTGAAATTAGTTATTATTATACATTATTATTAAATCATTTCATTTTGACCATATGGCCTTAGCAATAAACAAGCCGTTCTTTATTGCCACCAACTGTTGTTTAGTACCCTTTTTTTTTCTTTTGTTTTTTTACTTTCTTAAAAAGTATCGGTTCAGGCACCATTAATTATGTATGCGATTAATTTTGATGAATTAATCACAGAGTAAGTAATTAATTTGATTACATTTTTTAATCGATTGACAGCCCTAGTTTTTAAGTTAACAGCATATTACTGAGTGCAGGACGCACAGGACTGTCGAAGAGATCTTTCTTCACAGCTTTCGTGCAGGACAAAAGGCTGTCACAGCCAATTATTGTTTGGGATGTTTGTATGTCTTGATCCAGTCCGAGTGTTGAGAGCTGCTTGCAAACCAAATAACTGTAACAATGCTTTCAAATTAAAAGTGTCAGTATACATGAGGTAAGTGCTGTAAAAGTGGAGGAATCATTGAAAATAAAATAAAACGTTTTTGGCAAAACCCGACATTACTGGCTTGCTACTATGCTCATAGTACCTTCTGTAGCATGATTGCATTAAAAAGTCACTTACCGCTGTAAAGAGATGCTGGCTATTGCATCCTCACTGGAAAACTGATTTTAGTACTCCACATTTAAACAAGACTAAGAGTCTACAGCTATGCTAGTGGCTCTGTGAGACTGTAGACCGGAGACACAGCTAATATCATGCGTACATGCTCACAGTAACTACTCCAACATGCTATACCAACATGCTCAGCAGATTTAAGCATGGCAGCATGCAAGCATTGAATAATTAGCACTAAACACAACGTTGAGGCTGATGGCAATGTCATTATTTAAGCAAAGTATTTAGTCATAAATTAAAATAGTGGAATGATAGTGCTAGATGAGAAGTTAAGTTCTCCAAAGTCATTAGAAATCCTCCTGGAGGGGACATGAATGTCTGACCAAATGCCGTGGCAATCCATCCAGTAGATGCTAAGATATTTCACTGAAAAAAAAAAAAAAACTTTTACCTGCTGGTGGCAATAAAGGAAAAGATCAGTAGGATTTGGTGTCTGGGCACCATAAATGTATATACAAAATGATATGGAAATCCATGTAAGAGTTGAGATTTTTTTAGTATGGACCAAACAGGTGGAATAACCGAGTGACCAACATTATCATGACATCATAAATGTCATGTCCAGATATCCAAGGTTTCATATTATTCCCACTAATTTTACTGTGTCTCTTTGGATTTGAGAACTTCAAAGCAATTTACTTTTAACTAGTTTAGCACCGAAAAGCCATAACAACACCAACAATGATTAAAGCAATAAGGAACAAAAGAGCGGTGATGTTAAATTAGACCAGGGCTGTCCAAAAGCACAGATAGAAACATTACTGAGTTAGAAATGTTAGGACAGGGCCTTGGCCCACTGTGGTGAACAGGGATGGGACTATTAATAGCCTACAAAGCACAAACAGACATTTTGGAGTTTTAGACCTAGTCCACACATACGCAGGTATTTTTTTTAAACAGTCCACACGTGCACTGTTTAGAAAAATGTCTGTCCACATGAAAACGCAAAAACACAATTGAAGCGCTGTCAAGAGCATGCCAAGCCAACACGCGGCCCCAGTCGCTCAAAGAAGAAGATGATGTTGGCCAATCAGAAGCCTGGATTAAAGCTGTTACCGGAAGACAATCCACCAACTAGAAGTCCGACGGTCTCGTCTAAGACCGGCGGCGGGGTCTGTGTCATGGCACACAAACAGCATCTCTTAAAGGCTTCACCCTGGCCAGAGTTTTCCAAAAGCTCAGTTTACAGTGTGTGGAAGAAAGGCCAAACGCATAGAAAAAGCTACGTTTTTAAAATTACCTGTGTATGTGTGGACTAGGCCACTGAAATTTGTCTTTTGTAGCAATAACATTTCTATACTCAGTCTTTCGTGATATAAATGGATGTATGTGCAGCATTCGCAACAGCAGTGTGGTCCAGTCTCCAGTGAGTAAGGAGACCTTTAGCCTCCTCTGTGGTCAGATGTTCACTTTGCTGTATCGTCCTTGAGCAAGACCATGAATCCCCACCAGCCTCATGGGTGCTCTTCTGCAGGTGACCCTGCACTTTCTCCAGGCAAGTGAAAACATTTCTTTCACCTTGGGGAATTTTTGCAGAAAAAAAAGGAATTAAATGCTCCAACACGACCATTTGATATATTGTTTGAATTTACCGACTCGGCTGTATTGACCCCAACCCTGGATGTTATAATCCTTTAGTTCTCTTATGTCTTAGAGCCATGTATGTCTGACTGGGGAAAGAGCAGCCTCACTGTTTGGCTGCAGTATGTGGAGGGACACGCCTATACCACCTTTTTGCCACTGCAATGAAACACAGAAGCCGTTTGCGTATGTGTGTGTAGGTTTGAGAGAGGAAGAGATGGAGACAGAAAGGGGGGGTCGGCATCATATATGCGTGTGAGTGTGTGTGTTTGGGTGTGTTGTGAGGGGTTAAATGAAAGTCAGTGTGCACACATGGGGCATCATAAGCAGACAATGAAAAATGAGAGTGGAGAAGCTGTACAGCTAGTTTCCCTGTGGGAACAGCTACAAGCAGGCATACGTACCTTTGGTGATAATCGCTTTGTGTGTGTGTGTGTGTGTGTGTGTGTGTGTGTGTGTGTGTGTGTGTGTGTGTGTGTGGCTGAGGGACTGTATTCACATTAACTCTTTCCATTTCTCAGAGGCACCATTTGATTAAAGCAAGAACCAATTTCTGGGGAATCTCATCTTCAAAGAGTATCAATTCAGCCTCTGCCCTTGTACTTTTTTTTAATAAGCCACCACCTTCAATAGGTTCTATACTGAAATGAGCCTTAAACTAATGTTGCATTCAAGCACTAGTTTTTTGTGTGGTTCAGATACATCAAGTATACAAGTGTTTCTATGTACTTTTTGGTGAAAAAGTTTTGATGCTGTGTTTTTGTAATCACGAGGAAAGCCCTCACACCTCCAGCGTCTGACATTTCACTTTTATGCTGTAATACGGATTGGCATTCATCTAACCTTGCAACAGAATATAACATTCAGAGTAACACTACAATATAAAGTCAGAATTATCACAAACTTTTTTTATTTTTTCCCCCAAACATTTCCAAACAATCTCAACCTACCGCTAGCTTGATGTTATTTTCCCAATCAACTACAGCTTAGCCATACCATAATATGTAATGGTCTTTCGGATCTTTTAAAAAGGAGACACTATACTACGTTGCACAGTTGTTGTTGTTGTTGTTGTTGTTTTGAAGGATGCTTGCTCTTTTTCCCTTGATAGGAAGTGAAAGTTAGGAGGCCAACAACTACTTTTTCCCCAGTCTTCTCTTTTTTACCTCGTCTGTTACTTCACACACATACAGTGAGTGCAGTGTCCTGCCAGTGTTGCCAACTCTTTTCCAATGAAAGTCGCTAGCACCAGCTCCAAAAGTCGCTAAAAGTCGCTAGATGACCTCATACGCTCATTTGCCTATTTTTGACGTCAATACGCAATCATTTGTATAAAGCTTAGTGGTTGTGTAGATAGCAAGGTAGATAGAAAGAAATAGAACTCTTTAGCCAAATAATCACAAATTCAATACAGGAATTTATTTTACCTTATAATTATTACTTAGGTAGCCTATCTTTGAAGTAAAAAAAATGAAATTCTACAAAGGGAGGAAAAAAGATCGATAAAGAATTCTCAAAGAAGGCTGGCTTGCTCAGGTCCAGGCCAGCTCAGCGACGTCTTTCTCCCGTCGCGTCCTGCTGTCTCTCCCACCTAAACCGGCCCCCGCACACCCTGTCCCCCTCCCCTTCTAACTACCTTCACACTGTGCACAGTGCTGCTGCACTCTTCTGCTCCTCAGTCACAGAACAGAGGACTATTTTGGCGGCTAGAGGAGAGAAATACCTTGCGTGCTCGCTGGACAATACTGACGACTTTTCTACAGAAAGTCGCCAGATTTGTCGCTAGTCACTTTTTTGAAAAAAAGTCGCTAAGGGGGTCTGAAAAGTCGCTAAATCTAGCGACAAAGTCGCTACGTTGGTAACACTGTGTCCTGCACAACTCTGTGCTCTCTCTGTCCGGACTCACAGACTCATGGACTTTGGTGCGCGTTCTCGCAAAATTCGTAAGGGCTTAGGGTTGTCCCAATGTCGAATTTCAAAGGGCGTGAGGGTTTGAGTACACACTTACCGAGCCCTTTCTGTGAGTCTGCATCGATGCAGACTTCACCAAAGGGAATTACCCACAGTTCAAAGCGTTAGAAAGGTAAACAACAGCACGACACACGACCAGGGAACACAGACCAGCCTGTTGTCCAGCTTGTAAAACAAGAGTTTGAACAAAATTTGAATCAGGCAGCCATCTCCTGTGCCTTGGCTGTGTGGAAAACAACAAACGAATGAATGAAATGAAAATTCCCAAAACCGGCAAGTGTCAGCAACATCTTTGTTATTAAATGTCGCCAAGGTAACATGTGATCTCGTGAAGTGCTGTCCCAATCCCATTTATACCTATCTGAGCTCATGTGGCCTCACACACTCACTCACTTAGCACCTGAGATCAATTAAGTCTGTAAGTCTTTAGTCCTTAGTCCTCAGGGCTCACTTTGGGATTGGGCCTTTGTCTACATCGGCCGTGTCTTGAAAGTAGCGCACATCAGCAGCACAACACCACAGCTGTAGTCCTGTGTCAGTGTCAACACTGAATCTGTTCTGCCAATGTACTGCCGTGTGCTCAGAAGCATTTTGACAGCTCTCGCAGCCCAATACACAACCATGTGCATATGTTGCAGTAAAACAGACTTAACTTAAGCGTGAGAAGTATTGGGTGTTCATATACAGAGATGAGGCAGAAATGTCTTAGAGGTCATTTCGGTTTTTCCAGCCCACTGTTATGAATAGGTGGGTACATTGTCTATTCACATATAAGGAATTACTGTTTTATGTCAGTGGGGGCAACAGTAGGTTTACACATTCATTTAATTTTACCTTGTTTAGTTATTATCTTAAGTACAGAAACAGTGGTACCATTGCCCTTTTGTGTTGTGTGTATTTCTTTACGATATTTGACCAAATTCACATTTCAAGTCACACTAACGGTTCTCAGAGTAGTTAAAAACTACAGGCCGCTGTGTTCCTCAACAAAACAGCCTGATTTCCTTCCATCATATTTTTCTGTTATTACAGTATCTGCATTGTCAAAGAGCTGCAATTATATTTCATCAATATACCTAACTATTGTCCCAAAGGAGTTCACATTTGTCTGCATGAGTATTTGCAAAGGACTTCTTTAGTTGTTACTGTGATAAAGATGAGAAAACCATCAACCTTTAGAATTACAATGATCAAGCCTTTATATGAATCCAAGCTGCCAGTGTCTTTTGAAGAGAGCCCGGTTCCAGCTGCTCCACCATTATGTGAACACAAATAGAGCTCTTCTCAGGACTGTGTGGGTGTGTGCTTGATTGGCACTTTGCTCTTAGTTTAGCTGCTTCTGTTACAACGGAACAACGTAAAGACTTAAAAACTCTACCATAAATCTGTATGAAATGAAAAGAACACACCTCTATGACATGTTCAGGTTTGTTGCACTTCTGACCATGTGCTTTATCCCTTCTGAAAAAGCATGCAGCACAAACAGGATTACTAGCCTTGGTGTGATTACTGTACTGTACTCTCTGTACTGTGTATATGGGGTTTTGGTCACCACAGCAAACACAGTAAGCTTCAACCAACTTACAATCTAATTAGCCTGAGAGTAGTGATAATGGATTCACTTTCGCATGAGTCAAAAAAACACGCTTTGCATTAATGCTAATAACATTAACCATAACTGTAATTTCAGTGACATAGCTATATACATGATTTGTATACCTGAAATGTATGTAATTGTCCACGTGTGTCTGTAGTAGTTCTGTCATTCTACAACACAGACCTTAGTATTATTATGGCCACTGGTCAACACACTACTTGTACATCACAGGCTTATTCCCCCGTCCAGCAGCAGTGAGGAACATATAACTGTCTAGTTGATCTGTTCTTATCTCATGTCAGTCCAAACAGCGCTCTCCTGACAAGTGGTATTTGACTCAGTCAGAATCCGACACGCACAAAGAGAGAGAGACAGAGAGGATGTGGGAAGAGAGGGAAATAAGAGAGCCTGAGAGACAGAAAGCCAGACAGGCCATTCCATAGCACCAGGATGTGAAACACTGCCAATCTTTTTGTCTGATAGAATAATCAGCATGCTCTCGACAGGAGAGTGAAAATTGACATTCACGCACAAAAACATGGCAAGGATAGTCAATTATCCGTGGGGTTTGTTTTTCTCTCTGCGCCAGTCATTTGCATACTGTTCCCTATGAGAAGGTGCTTTTTCATGTAGTTAGACAATTCTGGTCAGTATGGTATTATGTGAATGTGTCTTATTAGCGTGCGGTCTGCGCAGATAGGGAAAAGGTCATAATGTTTCTTTGTTCCCATAGCTCTTTCTCCTCAATTAAGGCTAATCACCAGAGCCCAACATTGATCCAGCCTCTCAGCTTTTCTCATGCCTGGATTCTGATGCTCTATGCGTGTGTGTGTGTGTGTGTGTGTGTGTGTGTGTGTGTGTGTGTGTTTGTGCATATATATGTGATTACTTTAGTGTGTGTCTGTGTGTGTGAAACAGAGACAGAGCAAGTGCAGCAACACAGACGGAGAAGGTGAATTATGTTCATACATGTGCCCATGTAAATGTGTTTAAATGCAAGTACCATTCTGTGATCTCCAGCACATCGAATGATTTACCTCTCTGGTGTAATGGAGCAATTTCTCTCTTTTTTTACTCTATTCCCCATCTCTCATTTTCCTCCTCTTTCAATCTGCAGTTAAATATTCTCCCGTTTAGCTCTGTGACAAGTCATCTGTCACTCAGAAGAGCGAGGGAACAAGATCTTCTGATGGACAGGCCCCAGTGTGTGTGTGTGTGTGTGTGTGTGTGTGTGTGTGTGTGTGTGTGTGTGTGTGTGTGTGTGCGTGCGTGCGTGCGTGCGTGCGTGCGTGCGTGTGTGTGGGGGGGGGAGTGTGAGTATGATGAGGCCATTGTCGTTGTTTTTTTCCCGAATTTGTTGATATAGTAACATTATTACATCTCACTAAACCAATTATTGCCTTTTTGAATAACAAAGGTAGAGTCTGACTACTTTAAGGAGTTTGCAGAAATACTTTTATGAACCGAATATGTATCTTCTGTCAAACTGTGAACCTCATATTGACAAAAATATATGTTGCGCTATGCTACACATCCATACGCTTCCCAAGAGCAGCCACACTCTTTCTTTTTCACTTTTGTGTCTCAAGAGTTGTTTTAATTTGTTTGACCATGCCAGATATTGAATTTTATAGAGTAAACTTTGGGAGAGTTTATGTCTCTGATGTTGCTGCTACAGACAAAAATATCTGTTTTGATACCATCTGTAGAAATGTAACTACATATTTGAGCCTTCAGCATTTTCATGATAGTTTACTATTTTGTGAAACTATTACATTTGATTTTGGCATATTAGCTGGCTTTTTGAGAGCCATAAGACTTTAAGGGCAGTGCAGCTCTGGCTGCTGCAGCCACAGGCTCTCTTCTGTAATAGCCTGTAATTCATTCTGTCTAGTATAATCACCAACATCGCCTGACAGCAAGCACACCCGGACAAACACACAGACACACACACTCACACACACACACACACACACATATATATATATCTATATTTTTTATTTTTTTTGGTTTGGTTTATTTATGGATATAGAAAGACAACAAGGGGTGAGGGTATCCAAGAGATAACATGTAAAAGCGAGAAACACTTTTTTCCAACATGGTCCCTATATATATATATATATATATACGTGAGAGGAGAAAGGCTTTTATCCAAGGTTCATATTCACAAGGAGGAGGACACGCTCACTCCCTCACAGCTGTCCTTGTGTTTGCAGACGTACGTATCAATACATACTGTACATTGACGTGTGCATCTGCACACCTGTTGATACTGATGGAGGGAAGAAAAAAAGAAGAGAAGAGAATTTAGGCAAAGGTCAGGAGAGTCAATAATACAGGTGTGTGTTTGTCTCCCAAGCTCTGAGGCAACATGTGGCCCTCATCTCCCACACATGTTACTACTACAGTACCATCAGCCTCAAGAAAGTGTGTGTGGGGTGGAGTTGGATGGTACAGGTGCCAGACTGTCCCCTACAGCCCCGTGGCGGCCGGAGAAGTTAATTGGCAGCATCTGGCTGTCTGAGAACCCAAGCGCCCATCCACCCTGTTCCTTCTCCTCCCACCTTCCCCCCATCCTTTTCCCTCCTGTGGGTGCTGCTACCCCTGGCACACACATGGCGACACCAGTCTGGCTGCAAGCTGTGAACTTGTGTGTGTGTGTGTGTGTGTGTGTGTGTGTGTGTGTGTGTGTGTGTGTGTGTGTGTGTGTGTGTGCGTTTGTGATATACCAGCGAGTATGGAGGCAGACAGGGCAGCCAGGCCCCCAGCTGCCACTGCTGTGCCAAGGGAAATGCGGGTAGACAGGCTGGCATCTTTATGCCGAGGCCAGCAGGACCCTCAGGGAATATGGAGAGGTGGGGGACACTGAGGCATGATGGAAGGATGAGGGAGGAGTGAGAGGAGATGAGTACAATTCTACTGACACAGACACAACATGGGGTTTGTGTGCTGATCACTCAATAAGCATTTGTGGTGTGGCATCACTACTGTGGCCTCAGTGTCCTAATGTGTCAGGCCATATACCAAAGATGCATCAGTCATGGTGAAATTTTGATAAGCACTCATTTATGAAGTAAAAAACAATTGCTGTTTACAACTTAAAACTTGAATTGATTACCTGATAACGTAAACATTAGATTAAACATTGAAGAAAATAATTTATCATTTTAGCTCGGAACAGCAAATGTCATCTTGCGTGCAGATTATTTTGGAAAATATTCACAGTAGAAAAGGTGAAACCTCTGAACAAAAAGTTCATTCTAAAGCCTTCAAGTATTTATATTCTTCATTTGTTTCTCACTACCTGCCCACTTTCAGTATTTTCTCCTGATCTACTGTACAAATTATAGAGATTTCTATACATTTCTTTTAACATCCTCTAATGCATCTGTTTCGACAATATCTACTGTCCATATACTTATGCTAATAATGTTATAGCATACCATGTTTTCTTATTTAGAACCTGCTGTTATAAACACGCCATGTGAACAGCAGCTAAACAAATTAATACAGATGTTTTTCTTTTCATTTGTCAGTCGAACGTTTAAATACAGTAACAATGTTGAAATTAACAGTATAAGCTGCTGTATTGTATAATAATAACATCACAGGACCTTTGTGATATGGGAAATTATTGCATTTGTTTTAACACGCCTAGGTTGTGCAAATGAACCATTATTGCAGAATCAACAACCCTGATTGTGACTAATGGATAATTTATTATTTATTTTGCTCGTCATTGTATTATTCAAGCTGTTGGTTATTTTTCCACAGCAGTAAGTCATTCTGATCAGTGTAATGGACTACAGGAGGTGAGCTCATCTCTATGTGGAATTTAATAAAAAGTGATTTCAGAATGTACCATGTGTGTTGCATTGCCTTCCACTGAGTAAATTTCCAGAGAGAATGAGCTCATCACTCTGTGTGACCCTATTCCTTACACACACACACACACACACACACACACACACACACACACACACACACACACACACACATACACACACACAGGGATACACGAGCAGTGAAGCTGATGCTTGATCTCAGATCACTTGTCTCCCTGTTACCGGCTTGTCTCTGTGTGTGAGTCAGACACAGTGAGATCAGTGTGTATTCTTTCAACTATGTCACATTTTTCAGTCATCTTTACAGTGATGACTTAATTTGCTAAAACAAATCATGTATATGTGTAATTAAAACAGTTCAGCAAGAGTATAGCAATATAAAATAGCCACAGTGGCTGTAGCTTGTGACATCTTTCAGATTGAAACAAAAACTGAAACTGATATTGAACTTTGAGTTTGATTGTTCGTCAGATAAGAATGAAAAAGTGCAAGAAAGAAGAGTCAGTGGGCTTGGTCAGGCCTAGTCAGTCATGTGTCTGGTCAAATTATTATTATGACTTAGTCTGGCGCCAGTCTGTCTATTCGGTCCACACTCATAGACATAGACATACACACACACTTGAACACACGCACACACACGTAGATAATGTGATGGGAGTATAATGTTGCACTCTAGGAAATGCTGCATCACACAATTATAGATGGATGGTCTCTTCTCTCTCTCTCTTCTCTCTTTCACACACACACACACACACACACACACACACACACACACACACACACACACACACACACACACACACACACAGCCCACTCCTCTCCTCCCACCACTCACCCGGGACTTAAAACTGACATCATCATTTTATTAGATAAGTGTGTATGTGTGCTTGATTTTTTTTTTATAGTGGTTGCTTGTGTGTATTTCCTCTGTACCCCCCATTATTCCAGACAAATGTGCACCTGCCCTGTTGCCCCATAGGGGACCAGTGGCGCCACAGTGGCGAGGGCACAGTGATCATCTGCTTTCTGCTAATTGCTCTGCTGCCCCACAAGACGCAGGGGAGCTAGCTACTTGCAGGCCCAGCATGCTCAATCTAGCCGAGACCCCTTTAGGATATGTATGGGGCATGTTTTACTTTTTAACTGCATTTGAGGATTAATGGATTCGGAAAAGATTACAGTCTGTTACAGTGTTTTTGTAAGGTTATATCTGAGAGATGACTCCAAATTGTCTCATACTCTCTTTTAAAATGGGTTATACATCAAAATCATATATTTTGTCCATCTAATTATGAAGCTATATGTATCATGTAGCCTTTAATAATCAGATAAATGTGTTGCTTTACAGTTTTTCTGATTTTACAACCAAGCTGCATTTGGTAGATGGTTTTCCCATCAGGAGTCATATTTCTGTTTGTGTAGTGTGCGTATTGGAAAGAAGACACATATCACAGAACAAAGTAGTTATTGTGCAGTTTAGTGTGTGTGTCTCTCTTTCTCTCTTTGAGTTCTCTACTTTTAGACCTCAACAGGTCACGTCTCATTCAAAGTGTGGCCCTCTACTGGTCCATCCAGGCACTGTCACACTGCTCAGTAGTGAAGTTATGTATTTCCTTGTATTTAAGAACATTGGGGAAAAAACCTCAGGATTTAATTTTAAGTTCATTTTATTTGTCTTCATATAGTTAGGAAATGTTAAATTACTGAAGGATGTTGTGCAGTTGTAAATAAAAACCTTGAGGAACTTCTTATATCAGATATTTAGGAAATTATCAGGCAGAAGTCTTAAAATGACAAATTAAAAACTGCTCTTAAAACTCAATGATGAGGTTAAATCAAATAAGAACTGAAAATAAATAAATATTCTTTATATATATATATATATATATTCTTTAATATATATATATATATATATATATATCTTTAATATATATATATATATATTAAAGTATATTCTTTTTATATATATATATATATATATATATAAATCATGGCCAGTATCTCTAACTCAGTATACATGAGTTAGAGCAGCAGTAAATCCTCCAGTGTTTTCATCTCTGTGTGCCCCCTCATGGGTGATAAAAGTGTCCCATGTGAATGTATGAGTGTTGTACATCTCTCGCAGATTCAGAGTGGATCAGATTAGGAGTTTCAGATAGAGGCGATTGCTGGAGCCCACAGTCATATTTACATTGCAGACATTTAAAATTATTGTATGTATGATATGTAACCAGAGTCATAGTCAAGAGTTTGGTTTTTACTCTTGTGAGTCTAGATCACCAAAATGACAGAATTGTGAGGGTCAGAGTCTGAGAGTCCTGAAAGTATTCCTGTGACAATTAAATATGTATTTAAAAAAAAAAAAAATGCCAGAAAGTTTAAAAAAATAAAATTGCAGTCACGAAGTAGAAGGTACTGAGAAGTAGATATGGGGAAAGGGAGACATGAAAAACAGATGAATTACTGGAAGAGATGAATTTGTACAGACAAGGACAAACAGCCACACAACCACTCCCTCTGTATTAAACATATCAGCTGAACAAACTGGGTTACTACTATAAACAACAAATGCATTTTATTCAGATGAGAGTGTAAGATTTATGACTGCTTTCAGGATTTCATGGAAATAACTTCACGTTTAAGTCCGCTGTATAATCTGGACTCAGGCGAAGCGCTGTGGGTGTGATCTGATATTGACCGACTTGATTCGGCTAACTCACCTTGAATTTCATTAAGGTCTAAAAGCTGCCAAACTTGGGATTATTTAACTAATACATTGACTAGTAATCAATATATCTATGTTATTGTCAGAACAAACATGGAAGAGTTGAGATGTAACAGTTTTTTACAATGCTACCAAAAGGAAGCGGTGTAAAAGGCGACGTGATGAGAGTACACCTCCTGGGTGTTTTGATGTGTCCATCAGGTGAAAATGTCTTATTCTGTGATGTTTCAGCCTCATCAGAGGGTTGTTTCTGATCTGAGGAGGCTGCTAACGGGCTGTTGTCTCCACAGGGGTGCGACTCTCAACTCTCTTGTTACAGGAATGTCCATAATTCACGAGTGTTATTGCTTCCTGCAAAAACGTACTGCTGCTAGCCAGAAGACCCTACCGGTGGCATTAATCCAGGCCTTTTCACATCATCAGCCCTGGTCATAATGTGCATCTTCAAGACTTTATGCTTACACACACTGCCGCAGAAAGTTATGATTAACCCTATGACAACGGTGAAAATGAATGTAACACTAAGTTGCTCCTCAGGAGCACTGCCACACTTGAGAGGTTGAATCAAAAGCTATGACCTCCGATGCTCTTTAGTCCCAATCGAAGGACACATTCTCGTAAAGCGTCAGCCTAATACTGTGCCACCACATACATATACAGCAGGCCAACCAAATTACAAAGCAAGCACAGGTTGCCTAGTAACAGTGTCTCCAGGAAAGCTTTGTTGCAACTTGATTTGCATCCAAAAAAAAATAGTAGATGCCTCAAGAATATATATCCCGTCATGTATACACACATACTCACTTCCTCAAACATGAATATACATAGCCACACGTTTGACACTCCTCAAATGATTCAGAAACTGTTTTCTGCTTGACTTAGTATGCAAAACAAGAACATGGGGCCGTGTTTTAAAAACAATGAGCCTATCTAACATCTGGCATCATTTTAGAGTGCCAAGAAATATTGCCTCTTCAATTATTGGCATAGTAACACAGAGGGGGTAAAGAAATATGTCATTCAATGTGAAATGTTTGCCAAATGGACTAACTATTAGCTTTAAATGAGCTGGTGGGGATCTGCAGAGCTTGACAGCTGTACAGGCATATTGGAAGACATTTAACCTTCCTAACAGTTGACCGGATGAATGTTTGACAAGCCGAAAGAGACAATAGTAAGATAGAAAATAAAAGGGAGTAGATGAGTGTGTGTGTGTGTGTGTGTGTGTGCGTGCGTGCGTGCGTGCGTGCGTGCGTGGGTGGGTGGGTGCGTGGGTGGGTGTGTGCAAGTGTGCGTGTGTCCAGGCCTGGTGAGTTTTGTCCTGTGTGTTTTGTCTTTGAGAGTGCTCAGAGCAGTGGTGATTGGCGTGTCCTCTACGCTTGATTGATTTGAAAATATAGACAAGATGTCGCCTGTATGAAAGCTACCAATTTATAAGCCTTCATCTCGAAACTTCAGAGAGACGCCAGTGCCATCAAAATCAGAGCGGGAGTTTGTAGCTACCAATGGTTCAGAAGTAGAAAAGCCCCAGCAAGCTAAGTGACATCTCGCTAAAGGCTGCCTGCCACAGTAGCTCTATGAAACCCTCTCCCTTTTCATTTTCCCCTTGTCTCTTTTTTGTCCCTTTCTCTCTGACTTTGTCTCTTTACTTGTCTCTCTTTTTGTCTATTTGTCAGCCATTCTCTGCCTTTGTCTAGTGTTTCAGTCTCTCTGTTTCTCTTTGCTCTGCGTCCTTCCCTTCATTCTGTAGGGCTGTGATGAGACGCTTTGGCAGTTAACTTGTCCCACAGCTCGCTGTCAAAGACATGACCTTGATGTGGCTCACACACAGTTTGGTGTGTGACTCGTTGTATATTCCTATTTGTGTGTGTGTGTGTGTGTGTGTGTGTGTGTGTGTGTGTGTGTGTGTGTGTGTGTGTGTGTGTCTTCCTGTGTCTCTGTAATCACTGAATTGTAAAACCATGTGTGAGTGTGTTATCATTTGGGGGAAGCTTCTCCATTTTTTCCCCCTCATCCCACACAGTGATAATTCTGTTTGGGAGCGACGTTGCTGTACCACGTCAAGAGATGGGCAGGGGAGAGGCACAGGGAGGTACCATTTAGATAAAACAAATTGCCAGCTGCCGAGCAGGAGCAGCCACCGCTTAGATAAAAAACCAAAGGGACTGTGTGCATTAATGTGCATGTGCTGAAGATTTTGTGCATTTTGTCATATTTATGTGCATTCCTTTTTCCCTTAGCCTGAAGTTCAGGCCTTCCAGGCAGTCTCTCTCCATAAGAAGTCACAGAGCTATTTTTTCTGGCCTATAACTATAATGCTGTGACGGGACAAGCAGCAGTAATTAAAATCAATAGCCAGGACTTTTCCAGTCTCCGGCAAGGTCACACACTGCCCAGTAAGAGAGAAAGAGAAGGAGTAACAGGGAGAAGTGGGATTGCATGGATAGGCAGAGCCAAACAGGGAAATATGGAAAGAGGTGAGGTGTCATCTTATTTTAATTAACCTGCACCTTGGAGGGCTGGCACCAAAGTAATGCACGAGTATGTGTGGGTTTAGTTGTGTGTACACAAGTGTGTCCTGTGGAGGTTTATTTTGTCCTTGCTGCTCAGTTTTATTCACAGTATGCTCTACTTCAAACCCATGCGGTCTTATATGAATAATATTGATGTTCTAAAATTTGCTCTCATTTTTTCCAATATTAAACATTTGTATTGTTTTTTTCTTCTTCTATTTCTTTGTCCAGCTTTACAGGCTGTAAGACAAGGCTGTAATCTGGCTCCAGTGGGAAAGCTGGGTGTGGTATAACTAGCCACTGGCTGCATTAGTATTCTGCTGAGATAGCCACATGCAGATACATTGTCTCCTCCTCTGAAGGAATAATCAGCCCTGCCTTTCTCTCCCTTCTTCCCCTCTGTCTGTGGGAGGCTGAGTGATTTAGCTTTTTGTTTTACTAGGTACCTGCAGGGACATCTTCAAGTGTTTGAAAATGCATGCAAGTGCATTCACTATGCATTTCTATGCAGGGCCTTCGCCAAACTTGATGTATTAGGTGTCTGAGCAAACACATAAAACTCTTAGGCGTCTCCTTCCTGTCCTCCTTCCTCAGAGGTGAGTCAGAGAGAGAAGTTCACTCCGTCAGAGTTGGCGCAAAGCAGTCTGTCCTGTTTGTTGATTATCAGGTCCTGTTCCTATCACAGCCCCGATAGCATCTTCATCTGATCTGTTGCCAGAGACGCTAGCTCACTAGCCAGCCCCACCATCACACAGCCGCTACGCTGCTAGCCGCCACCCTTTCCCATATATCTTTGTATCAGGCCCAGATCTGCCATCGCCCTGCACTCTCATCTTCCCCTTATCTCCTTATTCCACCTTTCTCCCTGCTCCCAACACCCCAAACCCACCAGTCACTCATCGTCCTCATCTTCTTCCTCCTTTTATCCTCCTCTCTCAGAGTGTCTGCCAGAGCTCCTATGGCAGCACGGTTGTTCCCCATGCTTGGTCGTCTTCACGTACTTGTCAAGGCGGAGTCAGTAACTGACAGGACAAGACGAGAGAGATTCGGAGAAAGACACGAAATAGGAAAGGTAGAAAAAAAGGAAGAGAGAAAGAAGGCAGAGAGTCACTTGCATGCATACAACCTCCCTCTGACCATGTCTCAGTGGTAAGGGCTGAACGAGGAAAGAGAGGAAGACGAAGATAGATGAGTGAAAAGAAAACATGTTGAGTAAGCAGAGAAGTTCTGTAGACTGCAGCAGTACTGTCCCGTACCTCATTGATTGCCCATGAGGTGCATGGATCAGTCAGCTTTTTTTTGCCCTGGGCCCAGCATGCAACATGCAACACACAATTCAGCAAAGCACACGAAACGAAGAAGACATAAAAGACACTCTCCACGCTCCACACAACAGGAAACATGACATACACAGACATACACAGATTAGGTTCTTACCCGTCCCTCACTCGATATAATTGCTCAAAACTCAAAACACAACTTGAACAAAAAGAAGAAAACACATTTTCTGCTTTTCACTCAGACTGCAATTCTAAATTACACATAAAAAAATAGAGTCATAGTAATAATTAAAATATCTTGTGTTAACGCAGGAATTGCTGAATTTAAAGTGCAAAGCTGAAAACATTTGATGCTCACACACACAAACTGTAATACCAAATTCTCTTCCAAAGGTAAGCTCTCCTGTTTTTGGAGATCAATGAATGGAAACAAAATTGGTATTAGGGTTGATTATTGTTTTGTGAGTGATCTTTGGTCTTGTCTGCAGTGGTTGTGCCTACTTTCAGTATTACTTTCAGTATTTATAATGTATTTGCCTAAAACAAAACCAATAAAATGCTAAACAACTAATAATTTAGTCAATTTACCTTTGAAGTTAGTTGACAATGTATAATTTTTTGTCATTAAATTTCATTGTTTTGTATTGTTCACATTCATTTTTATTCTCAACCATTTTTATTCTCAACCTGGCTTTGCATTAAATAATAAACGGCGGTCTTTATGTGACAAATAATGAATCACCAAGTGGTGATTAGTGATCAGAAATTGTTTTAGATCGCACCTACTTTAAAAAAGTAACTCTTTGGCATTTTTGATCATTTATTAGAGAATTGATGAATGAGCATATAAACTAAACAAAAACAAAATCCTTGATTATCAGGTGACATCTCCTTACTTCCTTAAGTTCTTTTACTCCTTTGCCAGCTGAACTCAACATCTCTGGAAGACAACCAACTGACAAGATGATGCAACTTCTGCGTTATGATTTCTCAACTCTTTATCAGTAACTCATGAGTCAGTTTCTTTGTCTATCTTTTCACTGTCTGCACTTTTTTCCTTCTCTTGCAAATGTTGTGCTCTCATTGTTCCTCATATCTTCACCTGATGCAGTCGTAACCCTTCGAGACCTCATGTCTTTAAATTAAAAGACCTGTCCTGTAAATGACCTCCCTAATATCTCTACATTGTGTTTGTCTTTTGCTGTTGCAGGCAGAGGCTTCCCGCCAAAAACGTGTACTACTACCGTTGTCCTGACCACCGGCGCAACTATGTCATGTCCTTTGCCTTCTGTTTTGACCAAGAGGACGATGTATACCAGTTTGCCTACTGCTACCCCTACACCTACTCCAGACTGCAGCACTACCTGGCAAGCCTGGAGCGCAGGAACCTGCCATACCTGCAGAGAGAGCAACTGGGACTAAGTGTGGTGAGTAGGGAGGTGGGAAGTGCTGTGGGCAGGTGGAGAAGAAAGTGTGTGTGGGGTGGTAGTGGTTATGGCTGGAGCAGAGAAGTCGAATGGTGGTGAAGATAAGGGGTGGGAGGGTTGTAAGTTGTAGTGTGTGTGTGTGTGTGTGTGTGTGTGTGTGTGTGTGCGTGTGCGTGTGCGTGTGCGTGTGCGTGTGTGTGTGTGTGTGTGTGTGTGCACTTGCGTGTGTGAGTGTGTGTTCAGAATAAGGAGACCCAGATTGGTATAGGTGTGCCTGCCGGTCATAACTTCAGCCTCTCATGTTATTATTAGGATTGTTGCACTCTGAGATGACGGACTGTGTGTGTGTGTGTGTGTGTGTGTGTGTGTGTGTGTGTGTGAGAGAGAGAGAGAGAGAGAGAGTGTGTGAGAGAGTGTGTAAATGGCTCTGTATGTAATCAGCAGAGCTCTCACCTCGGTAGTAGGAGCTAGTGTATCATACACGCTGCCTCCAGTCTTGTCTGCTCTTATCAAATAATTGTAGGAGACTCATTAGAAATGCTTGAGAGATTACGACTTTTTCTTCTGTCCTGCAACATTTGTCAGTAAAAAAGCTTGCTGCAAGGGGGGAACCATGGAAGTACAGTGTCTGTATGGAGCACCTGATCATAAAATACAGTACATTTAGAAACCATGGCATTGAAAGGTTGAGGATATGGTAAAAATAAAAAGAGAAATACCTCCATATATTAAAGATCTGGCGACCTGCAGTAACAATGAAAGATTATGAAAAAACACTATATTAGGTATTTCATATTATAATGTTGGTTATATTTCAAAACCAGCTTTAGAGAAAAGTCAATATTTAAAAAAGAATGAATACATGATTCACATAATGAGTCACATCCTTAATTTTTAGATTTAATTGTGAAGCAGCCTTTTCTTGGCTTCTAACCTCTGCATAATGTTTTTACTTTGTAACAAGCCTTATCATTGTTATTTTTAACAATGATAAGTAACAATGTGCTAATAAGTAAACTAACTAAACTAAAGCAGCAGCTGTGGGAAATGTTCGGTGTGCATTAGCAGTAACAGGGAGGCCTTTATCAAATAGATAAAATTACAAACAGTAGCGCTGAAATGTATTCACGCGTCGTGACCTGTGTACCCCTTGTGCTTATGTTGGTCATTTGAATCCTGCTTGGGATCGGTGGACTCCACGACTATCAATGAAAGCTAGTACAAAAAGGGGTAGTTACTGAATGTAAATTTGTTAAATGGCTCAGGCTGAAAAAACAGTCATCATGTCATGAATGATGATTTTCAGTGCTTTTGGGTATCTGCCTATCAACGAACAAACTGTGAAATAAGACAACCCAGTCAGTTTTTGTGGTATGATTAGATCAGAAAACATGGGATTCAACAAGCCACCTCAGATATAGCCCCTCTTCCTATATCACATGCAGGCTAATTAAAATATGCCCTCCATCTGAGTATCTCCACCCACGGTTTGAGAACTACCTTTGCAAAAGGTATGCCATTTTTTATCTCACAAGCCAATCAGAGAAGACTGGGCTTTTCAGGAGAGGGGCTTAAAGAGACAGTCACTAAAATGGAGCGTTTCAGACAGCGGGTGAATACAAGTACAGTATATTCAGACATACAGTTTGAGAAAAATAACATGTTTTTTCAACATTAAAGCATGTAAACATGTTCTAGAACAAACCCAAAATACAAGTATGAACCTGAAAATGAACATGATATGTCTCCTTTAAATATATAAGATGGGGTTTTGACATAATGCAAATAATTGTGAATTTGTATTGATTAATATTACTATTACCCATTATTGCACTGACTTGTTTATTAAATACCTGTGCATACTGTACCTGTGTGTGTATATATAGATTCACTCTAGTTATTTCCAATACTCATCTAAATACAAACAGTGAAGCACCATACCATACCAATACATGATGAGGATTATAACTTTAGGTGTGGTGAGAATTTCAACCACAAAAATACACAGTTTGGTGTATGGACCCCTGAGGTTTTAGGCAGGGTGATGTTCATTCACTCTGTCAGTGCTACCAGTCTGTTTTCCATTTCTGTTGTTCATTTTTATAGCTATATAATTTGTTGTCACTAAACAGCCAAATTCATAAAAATCAGCATTGAAAACATCACAGCATAATAAAATATAAAATGGCTCACCATTGCTCCTAACTAATGTTCCCTATCCATCTGTACTACTACTGTGTTGTGTATATAACATAGTGTAAATACAAAGCTTTACAATTCTGCCTGTGCAGCACACTATTTTTTAAGCCACATAATTTCTGTAAGCGAGACAGAGGGGAACAGAGAGAGGACAGACTCGGTTGGTTTGGCTCACAGAGACAGTATTAGTATTCATAGTCATAGAGAGGTTTTATGGCCATATTTTTCTCTTTATGTTCTCTGGGCCTGGGTGGCAGACAGCCCAGCCCCACCCTCTCATATCTCTTTCTCTCTCTGCTCCCTTTCTTACTGTTACCCTCTCCCCCTCTCTATCTTATGCACATATGTAACACACACACACACACACACAGGTCAGAGGGGAAGGGATGAAGGGAGCTTTTTGACTGCATCAAAGTTTAAAGACGGATTGCTGCCGTTTCCAAGGCAGAGTCTTTGCAGGGACACCACAATAGCTTTAACCTTCTAATGGGTACAGTTATCTCATAAGGATGGAAATAAGAGCCAGAGCCATTTGCGCTGGCATTCTTCTATCTTGCTGACTAATTTGTTTTCTGTAATGTATTCCTCTGTACAAAATCACATCTTTCCAGCCTGCACTGATAGACTCCGATACTGTAAATAAAGGTCAGCTCTTTTTTCATTTTTACCTCCAGCTCTTTTCATCATTACGATCGCGGAAGTGTTTACTAATTTATAAGGCAGGTATTTTGTAATCTTACCAGATTGAATTCACTTCAGCTGTGTTGCCGTGTAAGAAGTCTGTTTAATTGAGAGAGGCAGATAAAGGGTCAGAAACAAGAGATAGATGTAACAGTTCTAGGATGAATGAAAAGGGCAAGCCAGGAGGATCTGATTATAATTTCAGGTCAGTCTCTCAATTCTCAAATTCTTCACTCCAACTAATTTCTACCCCTTTCGATCGGGACTTTCCAATAAGAGTGGACTTCAGTTGTTCTAGAAACTAACTTTCATACCAAATTCATTCCAAATTGTACAGAATGAAGCAGCTAGACTACTAATAAGAACCAAGAAAGAAGAAAATATGACTCCACTTGTAATGTCTTTACATTGGCTACCAGCTTATTACAGATTTTTAAGCTTCTTTAATTGTCTTTGAAGCACTTTATGACCTTATCCCACACTATATCTCTGAGATACTGTGCCCTTATCAAACCTGCACTGCCTGAGGTCCTCAGGCAAGAACAATCACTTCTTAAAGGAAAAGTTATTTCTTATAAAGTTTCTGCTCCCAGCAATAAGATATAGTCTGGAACAAAACTCCTGTTAAAGGAACACGCCGACTTATTGGGACTTTAGCTTATTCACCGTAACCCCCAGAGTTTGACAAATCGATACATACCCTTCTCATCTCCGTGTGTGTTGTAACTCTGTCTGAGTCCCCCAGCGCTAGCTAGCTGTTTATTAGCTGGGGGTGATTATCCACGCCTAAACACAAAAAACATTATAGACATACACATTTGTACGTAGACAAAACACACACACACACACACACACACACACACACACACACACACACACACACACACACACACACTAGAAGTGTGAATCTTCACTGATCTCCCAATTCGATTCGATTACGGTAATCATGTCTTCGATTTGATATCTCAATGCATCACGATGCATCACGATGCGTCAAATACATTTTTCTATTAAATCATATAGGATATTTAATTCATAGCTTTTCAAGCTTAAAAAACAAAACATTCTGCAGTACTCTAAAACTAAATAAATTGGATACATAAAACTACAGCACTGAGCACATGGCACTTCCTGAATGTGCAAAACATAACAGAACATGTAAACAGAAATGTTGTTAGGCATACATTAAATTGTAAACAGAAATAATTGATTATGGCCCGGTCGATTATCGATGCAGCATCGTCCATGTCCACGATTCGATGCATTGATTATTTGATTCAACACCTCTAACACACACACACACACACACACACACACACACGCACACACACACACACACACACACACACACACACACACACAAAGACAAATACCACAAGAATTTCTCTTATTCCCCAGAGGAGAGGGGTTTGGATTCTTCCTGTTTTTGCTCTGCAGGGTTCATGGCCCTTCGTCTGTTCCTCTGCTCCCTGTCTGTCTGAACATTTCCTTTTGTAGACCATCCCGACAGCATCTGAGTAAACCTCTCTCTCTTTCTCCCCCTGAGGCGTCCATGCCACACGGACACAGAGAAAGAGACAACATGTGTTTGACCTGCTACAATACCTTCAAGCCTCTTTGAAAAGATGCCCACTTGCTTCCTTATTTCAGACTATTTCCTCATATCTGTACGCTCCTCAAGTGTCCCCCCAGCCACAGAGAATCAAAAGCACCTCATTTGCCCACCTTGCCTGTTGACAAAGTGTTTTTTTTTCTTTTTTCTAACCAGGACACAGTGTCTGCCCGGGAGTTGCGTAGGCAGCAGTTTGAGTTTTCCTTTTGCTGGCCCCGCTGGGGGAGGGCAGGGCTATGACACTATTAGTCACCTCTGACACAGCACAGCCGCTGCCTGTAGACCAGATGGAAAAAAAAATTTAACCTCAGGGTGAGAGAGTGGACAGTCCACAGACCAGCCTTAAGGTTGTCTAAGACCTAGCCTGCATGAAACTTATTAGGCCTTAATCTGTGCTTGCTATTATACTGTGACTTTTCTCATACCCCACTTCAAGTATTATTGTACTATTGATCTCAGAATCACAGCGAAGAGATGTCACATCCATTCAGTTCTTTTTTTTTTTCTTTGGAAATCTGACAAATCAAAGCAAGATTATGATAGATCACTTGTACTGTGTTGAAGAGAGGCAGCGGTCACTGTCAGCTGCAGTGACTTAACATTACTTAGACTGTTGTGATTGAATTTTAGACCTAATCCTGTCTGCTATCAGTGTTCAGATACCATGTCTGGGTGTCTGCTCAGTGGGAGTGGAGTCTCGAAGAACAGTTTTTTTTTTTTGTGTGTGTGGAGTGGGCACTGCAGCTATATCTGCCTGGCTGCCTCTCTCTCCTTATCTCTGTGTTTGTACACTGTGTGCCAAGATCTAATCAATAGCCACTCCAGCTATGGAGAGAGGAGAAGGTCATCAGCCACAGTGGAGGAGTCAGGCTAGGTAAACTGATGAAGGTGCAGAAAACATAGGAAACACAAAATATTATGATTTTTGCCTCCCAAAGACCCGCAACACTGTAAAACGCTCCCTTTTATTACATTAAAAACAGTACAATATAAAGCCTTGTGCTCTTCATCAGGTACAGAGGTAATATTACAAAATTAGGTATGATGGGTCAATTTTAGCTTAAAACTTGTACTTTTTATAATTTAATAAGATAAAGATAGTAATATTTAAGGGGTTGTTCCACAGTGTTGCAAGTCCTTGGAAAGACAGAAATCATAACTATATTTTTTCATTCAGCACCTGGACAAAAACAAGATATATGGATTTTGTACACTGAATGAGTGATGGGCATTTCATCATCACAGTTCTTATTTCATAAGTTTTGACTTTGCATCACAACTTAACTTAAAATAATATTAATATATAGATAGATAATAATTGAGCTGTCAAACAAATTAGGAACAGCACAATTCAGTCACAGGGAATTTTCTTTTTTGTGTGAAACTGAGTGAATGACAGCATGCATATCTTCTTAGCAAGGGTTTTTTCACATCATACATTGTCATCAAGTAATGTAACAGCGTGCTTTGTGACAAAGTGCCAGTTTTAATTACAGTTACTAATTAATGCCAACTTTTTGTGAAAGCGGACTCTGAGAGCTGAGTTCTTGACACTGGAGCTATTCTGTGAATGGCTGTGTGATTGGTTTGTAATGAAGAGAGCCCTCCAACTACTGTCTGCCTCCATTAAAGGCCAACACCTGAATAGCCAATCAGCACTTTATCATGTGGATGAGGTGATGTTGTAAAAAGTGAAACCACATGAGGGATGTGAACATCCACTTTGTATTTCAGTAGTGAAAGGAAACTCCAGACTGGCTTCTGTAGACTGGTACGGGGTTCCCACGGTCAAATTTTTCCAGGCCTCTAAAAGTCATGGAATAAGCAAAATCCTTGACATTTTTGGATAAGTCATGGAATTTTGTTGTGTTTAATGAAATTAATTGTTACAGTAATCTTTGCAGAATTTATTTTCTGTAGCTTTTGACGTAACGTAGCTCTAACGTTTTGTTTACTATCACACATGTTTCTTAATTTTCTCCCCGCGTTGCTCTCGTCTCCTCCTTCATGTATGCCAGCTAGCTGAAACTACCTGTATATTTGAATAGAGTTTGAATCTGATATGTTTGAATAATGCCAGGCAAGTGTACATTAATACATTTAATACATATTGTATTGACCAAGCTATATAGGCTATATACTTATGTTGCTGCATTGTTTTTCAGACTTGCATCCAGAAATGAGTTTTTAGCTAAATGCATTAAGAATACACTGATAGTGCAATCGGTTCCTTTTCCTTTTTTAATAATGATAAAAGACTAGGTATTGAAAGTGCCAGTAGTTGGAAGTATTTAAATATGAATATGAACATAAGCAACTAGATATAAAAAAAAATAGGTTGTGAATGGTATAATTTCATTATGGGTCCTGTTTGTCTAATATTTCTTTAGCTGCACTTTAAGAAAAAATAATTGTGACATGATGATTTGAACAAAATGGGACGATTTGTCATGATTACATATGAAATATAGGCTAATGTATTTGTATTTATAAAAGAAAAGAAAAGTCATGAAAAAGTGTTGTATTTGTTTTGTTAAAATGTGTGAGAACCCTGCTGGGAAGACACAAATGTATTTAATCATACAGTTTATAAGGAAACAGAAAATAACATTCTCTGCAGTGTCAATATGTTTCACCACAGCACCACGTACAAATGAAACAAATGGGGCTAAGCAGACGATTAGAAATGTTAGCTACATATCCCCTCAAACATACTGTATATAGTTTTGTAGCTTTGTTAGCATATATTCATGACCGACACAAACACTTCACCAGTCAAGCAAGCTGAAACCACTCCAGTAAACTGCTCTTCCCTTTAGCAGAGAGGTAAACAGCTCAAGATAACAGAGTTGTTTTCCTTTAGTGGCAGACTGTTAATGAATGCATCAGCTGTGGCCTTAACATCAAACAGAGGGGGAACTATTTTTTAAAGGAAAAAGAAAAGGCAACTTAAGGAATACAGCTAAAGCAGCTGGTGGAATTTAAATTTTCACTCTATCTGTCTTACTTCCTCAACTTCTGATGTAGTTTTTCTTTGTGTTCATCTGTGGTTTGTTGTTAACTTTATGGGCCCTTGCATTACCTCTTTGCGTTTTTGCTTCCCTATTTTTGCATTTATCATAAATTGTTCTCTGTTGGCCTCTGGAAGTTTTGTGTTTTCCTTTGCAGCAGCTAATAGGTATCTGGATAAATAAAGCTAGACTCTTTATGGTGACTAATCACTGCCTACAGCACCTCCACGTCAGAACTTTGAGAAAATTCCTCTAAGATTGAAAAGGTCATCATTGTATCATGGCAGGTTTCTTCGCAACTATTCTTGTTTTCATGCTGCTTTGTATTTTGCTTAATTAGACTCTTCTTACCAACATGGCAGTATGTGTAGTCAAGCACGGGAATCTGAGAAAATGGTTGGTGACTGTCCTTTGGCCCCAGACCGTTGACTAAGAGGGCTGGTCCAGAGGGGGCAAAAGATAAGTAGGTTTATGATCTATGTCCTTATGTTATAGTGCTGTATGGCCTCTTATCTCCAACCAATGGTTCCCCCAGGATATTAGATGCTTTATTACGCATCCCCCATCTCTCCCATCTCTCTGGCGATCAAGAACGCGGTAATGAGGCAGAGGTGGTGAGGATTAGGAGCTGGTGGGGAGTGCATAAGGCATGGCTGTTAACGCATAGCCTACTGTGAAAGGGAGGGAGTGTAGATCGGATGTCTGTGCCCCTGGTGTGTTTAACTTTACAGTTTTACACAGTGCAGGCCAACTGTGTATCGACAAAATATAGGAGATAAATAGATTAAAGTAGCACAGGTGAAGCTCTCTAAATGTGATGGTGTGATGTTCACGCAGCGCTGACCCCTTGTTGATCCTTATTATAATGTTGGCACAAAAGCACACAGATTTTGGGTTACTCAGACAGAGATAATATTTATTTTAGAAATTGGAACTTGTTCACACCTTAATGGCTTAGCGCTCTATCTCTCTTCCCTCCCTCTCTGTTTCTCACCTTCCCTCATCTCTCCCATCTTTCAATGAATAGGAATTAAGCTAATGAAAAGTTCTCTGAAATGGCTGATGTCTGTGGGCCTACAGGGCTGTGAACCAGAGGTCTGTGGATGGTTCAAGACCTGGTTTATGAACTTAAAGAGTAAGAAGAATGTAATTTCAGACTGAGACAATGCAGCAGTCAGCAGACACACCTCTCTCTCTTTCTGACTCTTTGTCTATTCGTGTCTCCCACCTCTTGGCAAATCTACAACTATCCTCGCAGCTGCGTTACAGCCGCCTATCTGCCCTCTTCTGCCAATGGATATTTACTCTGCCGGCTTCCTAGATGACGCCCAGGATGGAGCAGTGAGCAGGGAGCACTCCGTCTCATTTGGGTGTCAGGACTCAGTTCCTCAGGGGGACACAAAGCGGGAACAAAACAGATAGCATTCAAGGCTTTTAATAAATCAGAATACACCTTTCTGACAGTGTAATTGCTTTCCATTGCCTGGCAAGCAGGAAAAAGAACGCAGCGAGGGGAGAAAACAACAGATAGGAATGGAGAGGAGAGTAACGCAGAGCGGGCTATACTGTAGATCATTTGTTTGGGGGAAAAGAATGAAAATTAATGAAAAGAGAGTTGCTCGCCCTCCAAAGGCAGCCAAGCTTGAAATTCACTTTGAGGGAAACTTAATATGTTGTAAATGGGCAAAAAACATATTACTGCACAGCGCGTAGAAGGGCTGCACGGTGTGTCCGTCTGCTGTGTCTGTCTGTCGGCATGTGTTTGTGGCAGATGAGGACGCTATGCTCTGAATAGCTCAGCTGAGAGGAGGGAAACACAGGAGCCTGTTAATAACTCCAGTAACAGCATTCTCTTTCTACATGACTGCTCACCAGCACTCCCTTCTAGCATGTCGGAATACAACTCCAGGATGTGGAGGAGAACTTGTCAAAAGTTACTTTAAGGAATAAAGTTTGGCCTGTTCACTTCAGGTGTGTCGGTTTGTGTGTGTGTGTGAGCACACCCATATGTACATGCGCATACGTTTCTTTTGTGTCCCTCAGCTTCAGTTCTATTTCATCCTTACTGACGGCCAGAGGCAGTGCTTAACACTGAATATATTCCGTATCGCGTTTGCGCAGGTCGAGTATTTATATCAACAAAGTCACCAGTGACCTCGGGGTGACCCTGGCCAAGGTATTAAGTTCCGGTGTCATCCCCAAGCTCATTCTTTTTTCATCTTCTCGCTATGCAGGTCGTCTGCCATCTGTGGTAGCATTAGCATTTGCTTTAGTTGAAAACTGTGGATTATTGATTATTACTTAGCTCACCGCTTGTAGCCTTGTGATTACGGTCGGAGTTGCGGATTTTTCCCCCTCCAAAGGCTGCAGCCGAGCTGTCGCTCTTCAGGAAAGGGGACGGTGTATTTGCCGTTCAGCTTCAGACGAAGCCCCGGACTGGTGGACGCTCCGGACCCACTCACAGCTTCTACACTCGGTAAGATTTGTTTCGTTGTGTTGACACTGTGTCAGTGATGGTTGTGTGCTTGCTTCCCTTCTCCTGTACAATTGTTTGTTTCACTGTGGCCCGGCTCTTTCGCTGTGCCGTGTGGCGTTAATGTCCTTAACTGATGTGTAACTCCATTACTAACGTGAGCATGTTCGCTCGGTTTTACTAATTACTGTAACTGTAAACACCAGTTTCACATATTGTGTGAAGGGTGTGTCCTCGCTCCCCTCTCACTGTAGCCTACCATTGTCCATCAGCCACAGGTAGCAGAGTGTTCTTGCTCAGGCTAACTTGGTGGGTCGCTATCAACAGTGTGTGACCGAAATTTTGACGGCTATTGTGCCAGTGAAGAAAGTGTTCTTGCTTCCCTCTCACTGCATGTACTGTTTTATTATTTGGCTCTGCCAGTTAAAGTTAAAGGTTAAATACAGCACTATACGTGTTTTTTGTTTTTTTCTCTCATTGGAGTGCTCTCGCTCTGACTGCCTTCGACCATCACTCGGTGGTGGAGTTTCTTCACCATTAATGATGGACTCTCATAGTTGTAGTGTTTTTTTGGCTCCTCTTCAACCTGAAGACGGCCATGACCTCTGCCCCACTTGTCTTGGGGTCGAACATCTAAGGGAGGGCCTCTCAGAGGACCCCTGCATAAACTGCAGCTACATGCCCTGCGCAGTGAACTCCTGGGGGGTCATTCTGACTTGTCTTTTTCAGAGCGGTTGACCCCAGCCCAACCTATCCTATCCAAACATCGGACCGCGGAGGCTGCAGGTGCTCCTTCCAGGAAGAAGGCGAAGTCTGGCGGGCTGTCTGCTAAGGTAGACTTGCTGACCGCTGAGCTGGACCAGATGATGTCTCTCCTTCTGGCCCTCCATTCCGGTGCTGGTACGGTGGATGCTGCTCCACCCAATTCGCCCGCTCTGAGCTTGTGGCTGAGGAGGATATGGTTTCCAAGGCGGCTTCAGCCACTCTCCCTAATGAGTATGCTGAAGAGGGGCCCTCCATTGCTTTAGGGCCTGGCTCTCGTTCCTCGGCTCATAGCTCATTAGATGATGCCGATACCAGCTCCATGGGGTCCATCATTTGCGCAGCGCTGGCCCACTTGCAGCTGCATGTGGGGCACCTCGAATTGGTGCAGGCTAGTGCTTTCTTCAGGTGCACTCCAGCCCCTGCCGCCTTTAAGGTTCCTCCCTCTGACGAATATCTCAAGGAGCTACATGCGTGTTAGAGGGATACTAAAGCTCTCTCCCATCCTACATCTAATGCCAGAACTCTGACAGCCATGCAGGATGTGGAAAAATTTGGCCTGGATCGCATGCCAGCTGTTGAGCCAACTATTGCTTCCCTCATAGTTTCCCCTGACGAGGCTCTGAGGCCGGATGCCAGCTGCCCTTGACCCCAGTGTCGGGTCACCGACGACCTTCTGTGTAAGGCGTATGATACTGCGGCACGTATGGGCCGCATTGGTAACTCCCTCTCTCACCTCATGCTTGCCCTCTCGGCTTCCCTGCAGCAGGCGGCATTCAAGGCTTCCTCCACCAGCCTCAGTGATGCTTATCTGCAGGCTTTGAGCGCCTAATGTCCACTTTGGTTCAGACTCGTCGCCAGGTGTGGCTTGCGCAGTCACCACTGTCTGAGATGTGTAGGCGGACCCTCCGTACTGTTCCAGTGGAGCCCGGGGAACTTTTCGGCTCGGCTGCCCCCCCCAAGGCCTTCAGAGTCCGGGGGGCCAGGCATTAAGCCTTGGGGCCGGCTGTCGGACGCTTTCTCCCAGCAGCAGCTTTCCTGCTGGGCAGCCCATGCTTTGGATCCTTGGGTGGTTTCCACCTTAGCCCAGCGGTACAAGCCTCAGTTCCGACGCCGGCCCCCATCCTTCAGCTGGGTCAAAATGACCATCATCAGCGACCCAGCAAAAACTCTAGCCCTGGAACGGAGTTGTCCTCCCTCCTGACCAAGGGTGCAATAGAACCAGTGGACACCCTGTCTCAGCCCGGGGGGTTCTACTTGATTTATTTTTCTGGTCCAGAAGAAATGTGGATCTCCCTGTTCTGGATCTATGGGAACTCAACAAATTTTTTGAAAGTGTTGCCGTTCCACATGTTGAGCACTGCAGATGTTCTTTGTGTTGTTGCCAAAGAGGACTGGTTCACATCTGTCGATTTTGCAGATACTTATTTTCATGTTCCTATTGTGCCTCACCACAGGCAGTTTCTTCATTTTGCCTTCCATGGCAGTCATTATCAGTTCAGGGTCCTCCCGCTCGGACTCTCCCTCTCTCCACGGTATTCACCAGGTGCGTTGCGGCAGCCCTCTCACCCCTGCAGTCGCAGGGCATGAAGATCCTGCCGTATCTTGATTTGTGCGCTGTCCAGGCTTCAGGCGGCCCAGGACACGTCTCGCCTTCTGTCACATGTGGCCCGACTGGGTCTAACGATGAACTTCAAGAAGAGTTCTCTGAATCCTTCTCAGCGCATAACCTTCATCGGTATGGCTCTGAACAGCGCCACTATGAACGCCTGTCCATCGCTTCAGCGCATAGACGACATCCTCCGCCTCCTTCCCCCTTTTCCAAGGGGGCAGGATGTTACTCTACGGTCAGTTTTTTTTCGCCTCATGGGCAAGTTGACAACTGCCTTAGCTGTCGTTCCCTTGGGCTTGCTGTCACTGCTCCCTCTGCATAGATGGCTGAACGGTTTCCACTTGGATGCCACGTGGCACAAGCACAGGAAGATCAAGGTGTCGCAGCAGTGCCTGATGGCTCTGTCCCGATGGGGGAGAGTTCGTATCTGTCGGAAGGGGTGCCCATGGGCTCTGTTCCCTTTCGACGAGAGATTGTCATGACGGACGCCTGCCTTTCAGGGTGAGGAGACCCTCGGGCACATCAACGTGTTGGAGCTAAGGGCTGTTCACCTGGCTCTGCAGCATTTCCTGCCGTACCTGAGGTGGAGGCATGTGCTCGTCAGGTCAGACAACACCTTGCCGGTCTTTGACATAAACCACCAGGAGGGCGCCAGATCCGCAGTTACTGCAAGAACAGTCCTCTTGGCCAGGAGGTTCATGCATGGCCAGAGGGCCTTCTCTATGCCTTTCCCACCGTTTCCTCTGATCTTGCCGACACTTCTCAGAGTGCTTCATCAGGGCCACAGGCTTCTTCTGGTGGCCCCCTTCTGGCCACCAGAAGATGCCCTGGCACCTCCTGGCAGGGAAGACCTCCTGTCTCAGCTGGGGGGCGGATTTGGCATCCCAACCCATGCTGCCTTCAGCTGTGTGTTTGGCCGCTGAAGGGCCTGACCCGCTGTTGACGGATTGCGTAGAGCCTGTCAGAAATACTATCCTGAATGCCAGAGCACTGTCTACCCTTCTGCAGTACGGGAACAGGTGGAAACTTTTTGTGTAATTGTGACCCAGTGTGTTGTTCTGTGCCTGCCATCCTTGAGTTTCTGCAGACCCTCCTGGACGGTGGCTGGTCTCCTTCTACTCTGAGAGTCTATGTGGCTGCTATTTTGTCGCAGCATGTTGCGGTTGACAATAACACTGTGGGGTGCCAGGCTTGTATCCCGCTTCTAAAAGGGGCTCTGAGGTTGCGCCCCACGAGCGCCCCAAGGGCTACTGCATGGGACCTGCCCCTGGTGCTGGACGTCCCTATGCTTGCCTCCCTTTGAACCTTTGGCACAGGCAGAGCTGAGGTGGTTGTCAGCCAAGGCTGCGTTTCTCCTTGCCATCACTTCCACAAAACATGCTGGCGAGCTACATGCCTTGTCCGTGAGTGATTCCTGTTTGAGGTGGAACTCAGATGGCTCAGGTGTCACTTTGTGGCCTAATACGGCGTTCCTCCCTTAAGTGCTGGCACGCTCACACCTCAATCAGCCTATCCACCTGGTGCGTTTTGACCCCCTTCCGGAGAAGGAGGGGACAAGTCGAGTCTGTTGTGCCCATGTGGGACGCTACCGCCTGCATACGTCAATCTGAGCAACTTTTCGTCTGTTTTGGTGGTCGTATGAAAGGCTGTGCTCTCTCAAAGCAGTGCCTGTCCCACTGGATTGTGGAGACCATTGCCTCTGCATACATAGCAAGTGGGCAGTCTCTACCATCCGGAGTGAAATGTCACTCTATCAGGAGTGTCTCCACGTTGTGGGTGACTTTGAGAGGTGTGCCCTTGGAGGAAATATGTGCCGCAGCCTCATGGGCGTCACTGATCACATTCTTATGTTATTACAGAGTGAATGTTGCCACACCCCATCCATTGGCCGTGGTTCTTCGGTCGAGGTCCTCTGCTGCATCCTTGTAGGTGGGTACTCAGGCTTCCTCGTGACTCTGTTGGTATGAGTCATCCAGTGTTAAGCACTGCCTCTGGCGGTCAGTAAGGATGAAATAGAACTAAAATTACGAATGTAACTCACGGTCCTATGAATTCTGGATGACTGCCAGAGTTCTTGGTCACTCGGAATCTTGCGAACCCGTGAGAAGATTATGTAGGAATGAGCTTGAGGATGACACCGGAACGTAATACCTTGGCTAGGGTCACCCCGAGGTCACAGGTGACTTTGTTGATATAAATACTCGACCTGCGCAAGCGCGATACGGAATATATTCAGTGTTAAACACTGCCTCTGGCGGTCATCCAGGATTCATAGAACCGTAGTTACATTCGTAACTATATATATATATATATATATATATATATATATATATATATATCATACAGTATACTACAATATCACCTTGACTGATTTTTATTAGGCATATTTTCATATCCACCCCTACCTTATAATTTTAAACCTTCTAGGAGTCCAAGGGACCAGGAACAGACAAGGATTAGGAAACAAAATGGACAGCGGCGAGAAATTGAGTTGTCGTGGGAACAATGTGGATTACTGGGCAGGTGACCAGGGTTGGCAAACAATATCTAAAGCTGTGTTGTTTCACTTCAAAGTGTTGTAAAGTTTGCTATCACGCATCAGGTAGTACCAAAAGTAGAAGTGGTCGTCCAGTACTGTCAAAAGTAATGATACTCAACCACAACGTTGACATATATCGACAAATTTCAATCATCTGTTCTATTGCAAAAGTTTTCGAAAAAATTATTTATGACCAACTGTCCCATTATCTAGATAAGTGCAATATCTTATCATCGTTTCAATCTGGCTTTCGATCAAATCATTCCACAACCACTGCACTATTAAAGCTTACAAATGATATTTTCTCTGCATCTAATAGCAGTCAACTAACTGGTGCAATTTTTATTGATTTAACAAAAGCATTCAACTTAGTTGATCATTACTTGCTCTTGGATAAATTGTTCTCTGCTGGTCTGTCACGCAACGCACTACTCTGGTTCAATTCTTATCTCCATAACAGAAAACAATGTGTAATGATACAAGGATGCAAATCCGATATATTAATTCAGCAATGAGGTGTCCCTCAAGGTTCAACTCTTGGTCCACTTCTCTTTTCTATTTTTGTTAATGACCTTCCATCAATCTGCTCTGAATGTTGTGTTCAGCTTTATGCAGATGATACAGTATTATACACTTCCAAAACTAATTTATTACAAATAGAATCAGCTCTGCAGTCTGACTTTGATAGCCTACAACATTTGGCTCATAAGAAATAAATTATTACTTAACAAAACCAAATCTCACATTGTGATTTTTGGAACTCCACAGACCATCAAATCCAAATTAAAAGGTCACACATGTGTAATTACATGTTCTGATGGTAGTTCACTGCAAAAAGCTGAACACACCAAATACCTCGGGCTTTGGCTAGACTCTGAGCTCTCATTTAAGTATCATATTGATTATATCTTAAAAAGAATTAATTTTGGTATTGGTGTTGTTGTTCTCTACCGATCCAGAAAATGTTTTTCTCTTACTGTTAGAAAGAAACTTGTGCAACAACTTATCTTACCAATTATGGACTATGCTGATGTTGTATATCAGGTTGCACCCAGCACTAATCTGCTCCCTCTCAATGTTGCTTACAATAGAATCTGTAGATTTGTTCTTGGATGTCCTTTTACTACTCATTGTATTGCTCTACTTGCTCTTCCATCACCCTCAATAAGAAGACATCAGCATTGGTTGCTGTTTATTTACAAATGTATACATTGCAATTACCCTAGCTATCTTAAACAGCTTATGGTACCCTTTTCCTCTACCTACCACTTGAGACACTCTACACAACTTTTTTTTTCTGTTCCTGCTGTACGTTTCTCAACAGCTAAGAAAGCCTTTAGGTTTAAAGCCCCCTCAGATTGGAATAATCTACCTGTAAATATTTGGTCCATTTTATCTTTCCCATCCTTTAAAAATGCCCTGTTTTCCTATTACAGTACAAACTGTACCTGTCCTTAATCCACTACAACACCATAACACCTCTTCTAATATTATTAGTAGTATCCAGTTTCATTCTTGCTTGGTCACAAACTTGATTATGACTGAATGATTATGTTTTTTTGTTTTTTTTTGTCTGTTTCTGTTTTGTTAACTGTTGTGTCCAATTATGATTGTACTGTAGATTCAATTATTGTTAAGGACCCCCTCAAAAACGAGATGGTGCATCTCAAGGGGTTACTCCTAATAAAGAAATTTTCACTATATGACGTTTGAATCTCTATCTGCTGATTATCAAACAGCAGCAGGTGGTAGAGATGAGGTAATACACTTTAATTTCATCTTTTCACAATTTTTAGGTGTTGATAGAGACATTTTCTATTTGTAGCCAGCCAATACAATTAAATTATGTATGTATTAATCTGTATTGTGTATAATGTTATTGGTACAGCGTGAGAGAGAGGGGGAGTTTCCTGAGCATCTGTTAGGATAACTTGTGCAACCTGCACACAATAATTTCTCATGATGGAAAATGGTAAAATGCAAAAAAACTGACTTACTATATGACAATGGCTCACACCTATTACCACCTACACTGCACAGTGCACTGTAGGGGACGGCTACTTTTTCTCTGAATTTCAGCGTGCATTTGTGCTGCAATATACAACAGTCTCTGCATGCAGTAATGTGTGGCTGCAAGCTAATTTGTATGTTGCATGCATATATATTTTAATATTTCTGCAGGGTTAGATTACTTTTTTGAATCCTAGGTACAGAGGATTGATCCATTCCAATATGTTTAGTGATAAGCGAAAGCCGAAAGGATGACTGACAGTCCATGGTAAAACGGTATGATTGCAGACTTGCTGCAGTTTTATCTGTGCCTACAGTTATAGACCTTACCCTCAACAGTTTTGTGTGATAGGAATTTTGTATGAAGTAGGTCAGACTTCATATGACATGAGCCTGTACTTTTAGCTCTTAGCTTCCATTTCCTCAGTGTCCCCCTCGAAAGGTTGAGAGGGTATGAATGCTTTATGCTCTTACATGACAAGTGTTTATCAGACGTCCTCAATCTTAATGTACAGCACTCACTGATGTCCTCTATGGTTTCTTTAAGAGTGGAGATTTATATGCGGTCTAGTACAGTATAGTGGCTACATTGCTTGGCTGAAGCACTTGAGCACATATGCATAATTACACTCTCGGCAGGAAATGTCAATAAGCTGAATGTTTGTAGGATGAATCAGATTTTTCAAGCCTCGTCAGGCCTTTGCTGCTCTCTCCAGTCTATTGGCCTCTCACCCATCCTTGGGCAACGGCCATGACTCTTCACCCTACCCCAGGCTCAGCCCCTCTGATTCGGGCCAGCAGCTCGGCACGCTTGGGGGGCCTGGAGACCCCCGATAACAAACAGCTCTAGCCAAGCAGCTGGCCTTCTCACGCCTACGCAGCCATTTACCCACCACAAACAAACACCTTGCTCTCATTGCAGACAGGTTTTCTTTTTTCTTCTCTACACCTTCCCACTCTCCAGTTGCACAGAATAAATTTTTTATTTTTTTTATTTTATTCTGTCCTTTTTTTTTTACCTAAAGTGAGAAAAAAAAGAAATGAAGGAAGTGACGGGTCCCATTTTTCCTCCACTTTTCTATTCTCTCTCACCTCTCGTTTTCTTGCTCTCCCACTGCTGCCTGGCCCTAGCCTTTGTGTGTGTGTGTGTGTGTGTGTGTGTGTGTGTGTGTGTGTGTGTGTGTGTGTGTGTGTGTGTGTGTGTGTGTGTGTGTGTGTGTGTGTGTGTGTGTGTGTGTGTGTGTGTGTGTGAGTGAGTATGTCTCCCCCATGGTCGAGCATCAGCCTAAGTGTGAGAAAGATGGATGCCAGGGTCTCTTTTTTTCTCCTAAGGCGCCATGTCGTTCCTCTCTCCTCTGCCGGGCTCGTCTGCACCTGCATATTGTGATATAGTGCCTCTGTTCAGCCAGTCGATTGCCTTTAACAGGACTGGGGCACACTGGCCAAATTGAAAGGGATTGCGGCCTGCTTTTCATCAGTCACATCAGAGCATGGCGCAGGGTCCTAGGGCACGAGGGGGCATGGAGGAGGTATGTGGAGTCTCTTCCTGTTGCACTTACTCCCTCATGATTTCTTGCTCTTTGTACACTTCCTCTCTCTTTCTTTCCATTTTGTTGTGTCTCATATTTTGATGCCATCTGATGGCTGTGGAAACACTTTGCAGGAAATGAATATTTCCATTTCCCATCAATCCATTTCTCCATTTCCATGCAGAAGTTCCTATTGATAGCGAAGGAGAACGAGAATCAACAGCAGTCTCAGAGAAAAATGTCTTCATTTTCCATTTGTTTGCCTCACACTTTTGAGATATGTCATGTACGTGTACTTTCTCTTTTCAAGTTTGCCTCCTCAATTCTATTTTGGCAGGCAGAATTTGAAAGGACCCTTCTCTCTAATGAAAAAAAATCCTCTGTGTGTATTTTAATGAGTTAGCAACACTAACTCAACACATATGCTTTAAGCTTGTTACGTCAGTGGAGTGGCAGGCAGACACGCAAATATGCAGCCAAAGAATACCGGAGAAACTAAAGCTCATTCCAATACAGATAACCCTGCATTTATTAGTAATAATAAATATTGTTCTAAAGCATGACAAAACGAATCAACCAAATCCCATCAATACCATTAAGGCACTGGGCCCGAGCAAATCTATAACTTCAAGTGAAGTTCCCAGTGGTGTTTTCTGAGTCAAAGTGTATTCTGCATGCGCTCATTTTTTATTCATATATTATTTCTTTGACAGTGTAAGTATATTTATACAATCTCCTTTTGGTTGTTACATCTCTTTCTTCTGTAGCTGTATCCTGTTACAACCTGCTGCTCTTATGGCCCAATTTCAGTTTCATCTAATCAAATCAGTTCCATCTAATGTGATCTCATTAAATCAGTGTCTAAGTACCCCATATCTTCCTGCTTCAAAAGTTAGCAGTTAGCGGAATCAGACTTTTTTCACACACCTGAAATCATTTGAGGTTTACTTTAGCCCAGTTGTCCATCATGAAGGATAGAAAATGAGTGCATTCACCCCACTGCTTAGGATAATAAATCGACAATATCGAGACAGATTACAGGCGCCAGTTACACAGGCTAGTGCCTGCATGCTAAGTTCCAGTGGAAAGACTTGACCACAATGACTGATGTCTTCAAATAGCTGTGGATGTGTGCATGAGTGAGTGAGATGAGAATTCTTACCTTCCTCCTTCCCTCCCTCCCTCACTCCTTCCATCCTTTTTCACTCCTCCTTCCTTGGTTGCTGTGGAAACGGGCGGGTAGATTTGAGGTTCCTGTCACCTACTGTTCCCCTGGAGTTGTTCAACTTTAGTGCGCACATGACAGTCTCACAGGGACGTGTGGGAGCGTGAACAGAGAAAGCATGCATGCTCACAGGAACACACATCAAGACATACACATGTACACACAACACACACACACACACACACACACACACACACACACATACACACACACTAGCAGTGTCTTGAGAGAAATCTGACCATCTGACCTCAATGTTCAGTGCTTTCTCTATTGACTTAAGAAGTGGCGAAGGGAAAAGAAGGACCAGGGGTGAGAGAGGACTATAGAGAGGGCACTTGAAAAGTCAGTAACCTTTTCCTGCTTGGTGTGTCTGATAGAGACTCCCTGTAGTATGCCATTGTGGAACTGTCAAACTGCCTCCCTATGCATTCAGAGTGATGCTCGAGAGGTACATAACGCCTTGTCTAGGGCTCCTCCAGTGTCCATCTTCATTCATGGATCAATAGTTGTCCTAATTTTGGATTCCTTCTCCTTCCTCCCTCTTCTTCTTCTCTCTCTCTCCTTCCCCTCATTCGTCTTTGACAGGGCAACCCTAAATGTCTGCTTTAACTAGCTGTTCTCAGCCCTCCTCAAAACACATTTACATACACATCAATCACGCTGTCAAATGTAAAGGCATGACGCCATGTAAAAACCAGAATTGGATTATGGCCTTGTCTCATCCCTGACACTGACTGCTTGGCTGGCTAGCTGACTAGACTGTTGATGCACAAGTTGAACAGCCTGAATTGTTTTTGGCTGGTGTTTTTCTCATAGTGCCTAGTGTGTACTACATGCATGTTTCCCTGTGCCAAACAAGGTCTGTGATACCCAAAGAAACATCTTTTTCTCTCTTACAGTAATACACATTACTTTGCTTGTAAAAATAGCTTTCATGCTGTTATTTTGATTGTACAGTGAGTATTTCCTAATGCAATGTAATAAGTTATTTAGAAATTGAGGATTTAAAGAAGTGATTATACAGTAAGGAACAAGGATTCCGCCAAGAGTATGCCCCAAAACAAACATGCATAAGCATGTGTGTATCAGCAGAGTAATAATGTAGTGTAAGATTGTAATGGCCAAGATGAACACCTGCATGAATGTGATTGGATGTTACTAGTCAACTTGTAGCAGCCGATGTAGTGTGAATAAGGCAGCTGAAGTTAATTCAAGTGTGACTTCAGTGCTCTGCCTGAACTAAAGCTATATTGCCAGCTGCAGTTTCAATAGAACTGTACCAACATGTCTGAAAACCCAGATGAGCATTTTCTAATCTGGTGTCACCAATATACACCAAGGCCTTACAACAATGTTACATGTGACTGTTACAAAGACCTAACTGTTTTCTGATCTGCCACAGCTATGATTACGTTTTGGTTGAGTTTAGGCACGAAAAATAGGATTAATAAGCTGTTCACAATTAAAAAAGGACAACTTAACCAGCAGCATTTGGTCCAGTGAAAAGTTTCATTAAAAAATGTGAAGGTCCTCTGAAGTTAAGTTCAAACAGTAGAGCCTGGGGTTAAGGGTGAGGAAAGTAAGGAGAAGAGCAACGGGTTGATGCAGGAAACCCTCTGTGGCCAGAGCTTGGAGACAGCAGCATGTATCACCAGGCCCATCATCACGGCTCATTTGAGTGTTTGATCCTTGCAAAGGCACAACGCAGAGTTCATACCACCCAAGGGTGGCGTCTCAGTAGCTTATATTAGCAAACACAGTATGGTGAGAAAGAGGAAGCTTAACCCCTGAGGTACTGCCATCCATTGGTGTATTAGCCCTTCTTTCAAACGCTGGTAATTAACAAATACTACGGCGTACTGTAAATGCTATTTTTGCACTAATGTGTGTGCAGAGTGTAAAACATCACAGTATCTCCAGCCTGTTAATTAGAGTGTATTCATGGCAATTTAGGCTTCTGCTTCTGCCTGTGAGAGACTAACTGAAAGAATTCTTAATGTCTGACCCTGAGATATGTATCATTTAACACGTGTTACTGTGTATACCAACGCTATCCTCAGTTAGTGTGCTACATTTCAAACAAACTGTAGCTGTTTACACTGTTCACAGCTCAGAGGGTTTGTCGTTTGAAAGTCGATCTACACGTGTATATAGACTTAAAGGAACACACTGACTTATTGGGACTTTAGCTTATTCACCGTAACCCACACGTAATACATACCCTTCTCATCTCCGTGCGTATTGTAACTCTGTCCGACGGCCCCACCGGTAGCTTAGCCTAGCACGGATCCTGGAGGTAACCGGTTCCAACTAGCCTACTGCTCCGAATAAGTGACAAAATAACGCCAACATGTTCCTGTTTACATGTTGTGATTTGTATAGTCACAGCTTGTACAAATAACAAGGTCACATGAGACACAGCCATTTTCTAACCGTATGTAAACTGGGAACTATATTCTCAGAAAGGCAAAGCTACTCTCTCTCTCAGGGCTTCTCACGTGCTGCAAGCATATTACTCCGCCCAAGTAGCAGAAGTAGCACTGCTTCGCCTTTCTGAGAATATAGTTCCCAGTAGGAAACATGTTCCTACTAAATAGGGAATAGGAACATGTTGGCGTTATTTTGTCACTTATTCGGCTAGGCTAGTTGGAACCAATTACCTCCAGGATCCGTGCTAGGCTAAGCTACCGGTGGGGCCGTCAGACAGAGTTATAACACACATGGAGATGAGAAGAGTATGTATGGATTTATCTAACTCTGGGGGTTACGGTGAATAAGCTAAAGTCCCAATAAGTCGGCATGTTCCTTTAATATGGTGTCATAGGAAGTTTGCGGTTTGACACCATTGTGACAGTTAAATGTGGTGATCTGCCCTATGTTTTCATTCTTTTCTGCATTATGCTACTGTATCACGACAGGGAGTTTGGCCAGGAATACTTCACTATCCAATTACCAGGTGAAATTGGCTGTTTAATTCTACAGCCTCAATGAAGCTGCTGTGTCAGAATGATGGCCATTCAGTTAGCACCCGAACACCACCCCAGGCAGCCTGCTTATCTGGGAAAACTTTCTGTGTGTGTGTGTGTGTGTGTGTGTGTGTGTGTGTGTGTGTGTGTGTGTGTGTGTGTGTGTCTGTGTGTCTGTGTGTAAGTGTATTGTGCAAAGTGCATTGAAAAAAGTACTGAAAAAATATAAATCAAGCAAGGTGATGATAACTTTGGCGTTGACACTGTGATCCATCGTCTTGCCTCCGCACTGACTGTTTTCATTTTAGCCAGCAGCAGGCTGCGACTGAGAGGCTTTCTACCGAAATATAATTGTTTAGGAGTAATGAGCTGGAAAAAAGGACAGAGAAAAGGGGAAAAGCAATAGAGAGAGAGCTTGGAGAGTGACTATTAGATGGAGAGGAAAAATTGAACGCACTACAATAAACATGACATGATAAAACAAGCTGCAATTTGGAAGCATGCATGTAATTATGGCCTCCCAGTACCTCTGTCTGTCTCTGTGGTCAGACTGGACTGGATTTATTTTTCTGTAGATCGACTATTTGATTGATAGATAAATAATCGTCACAGCTCTGGTTTTAACCACACCAAGCTGCGATATAGCTTTGCACTACAATGCAACAGGGTCTGAAAACAACATGTTGTCTTGACAAATTGGCAGCACAAGCAGGATGATTTGCTCTTTTAATTCTTGCCCCGATGTTTTCCCAGCCAACATCGCCAACAATTACCTGACAATCTCTTTGTGACAGGTATGTGCGTGTGCTTCCTGTTTCGATTTATAAACGTAATAAGTTGCGTACCCCTGTATGCCGACTAGAGATATACTAAAGTTTTGTAATTCCTGCACCCCATTTTATCAAGTAAATGTCTTTAATAGCACAAATCAGTTGACTGAGAATTAGCATACTGCATGTCCATCACTACAGGATTTGTTTTTTAAAGGTCACCATTTTGCAGTTTAGTGTAGACTTACTCCATTCTTGCTTTGGCCAGCAGAATGTCTGCATTCAAGATCTCCCTTAGATACCCAGAGGAGAAAAGGACAAGTAAGCTTGGAGGAAATCCTTATCTGACTAGGAAGGCACAGGGCATTATAAGAACGTATACTGTATGTGCACGTGTGTGTGTGTGTGTGTGTGTGTGTGTGTGTGTGTGTGTGTGTGTGTGTGTGTCAACATTCAGCATGCTGTAGTAAAGGTTTTTTTAATCTATATTACTCTGTAGCAGAGGGGTTTATTTGTAAATTAGATGGCTCCAACATGACTTTGAGGGCCAGCAAGGGCAAGG